>NW_010164453.1:48281-65757 GCF_000695765.1 Mesitornis unicolor | reverse complement strand
GGGCCTCCCGGCCCTGGCCCGCCGCATCCCTATGAGGGGTGTCTGTAAGGGAATTTCCCGGGCAGGGGTCCCCCGGCTGGGTTGAGGGGGCCGCAGCAGTAGGCTGGTCTCTTCGGGGGCGCTTCTTCTGGCTCCCAGCCTCAGGGAAGCCCTGAAGCCGCCTCACGCTGTGGTCTCGGTGGATCTTCGTGACGGCGTAGGGGATATTTGGGGAAGGAGTTGAAGTTTTAGTGCCTTGTGTCTCTGTGGGCCATTCTGTCAAGTGCTCGGTTTGGGCTTTATGTAACCTGAAAATGGGGGGGGCTCAAACCTCTAAAATATTTTCTACATTAAAAAAAAGACTCATGAGAAAGCTTGGTTGTGTGTTATGATAGTAAACATCCTGTGGTAATGATTAGTGTTGCTATAAGTAGACTTCCCATCTCTAAATATCTACTGGAGAATGTAACACTTGCCAGGCCCCGAGTGCTGAGTCTTCCTTGGGTTGGCATAGCACTAGATTTTTTGTGGAGAAACTTGGATGAAGGTGTTCAAGAAGTCAGATATGATAATTATGTCATCCTGGGAATGATCGTGCCTAATTATTATAGGATAATTTTAAACCCTGATCTGACCCTGATGTTTTTTAGATCTTGCATGACCCTTGATTTAGAATTAGATCACCATAGGGTCAGGCATCTGACCTGCTGGAGCATATTTTGGTGTTTGAGGAACTAGAGAGCAAATAGGCTGGGGGTCAAGATATTATGTGGTGATACAATTTTATCACAGGGTTGTAAGGCCTGAGGAATATAATTATTACTTGTAATTTTATGCTTTACTGGCACAACATCCTAGCATGCAATGGGATGTGTATTTTGTGAAGAGGCTGCAGGGGCAGCGTTAAGAAAGAAACTTGGAGATTTCAGTATGTGAAAGCAGTAAAAAAAAAGTGTCTCTCTGAAGAATTTACAGGACTTGATGCCCCCGGGCCCCAACGTACCACCACCATGTTGGGCACTGTGTCCATTCTCCAACAATTTGCGAATGGCTTGAAGAGTCGCAGTGAAGAGACAAGGGCAAAAGCTGCCAAGGACTTGCAGCATTATGTCACCATGGAGCTTCGCGAAGTGAGTGCTGCAAACGAAATAATTTATTCTTGTTTATTGTATGAGCAGAGGGCATTGACTGGATACTTTGAAGATGGAGATTTGGGGTATATGGAAGCTGGTCTTAGGAGGTGGGGCATAGCAGGGAGCATACCTTTGCCCCAGCATGCGGGAGGGGTGAGGTGGGTGGTCAAGCACCAGAGTAATTAAATATGACAGGTCTAGGGCACAAAGAAGACGTACTGCTTTGTGCCTGTAATGTATAGTTGATTTAATTGATTTCTGTTTAAGTGACCTGAGTAGCGTTGCTTTCATGGAGGTTTAGGGGGCAGGAAAGAAGGAAAGAATGCTAAAAGCTGATTTGAACTTTTTGCTTTTACAGATGAGTCAGGAAGAATCTACCAGGTTTTATGATCAGCTGAACCATCACATATTTGAGCTGGTCTCTAGCTCTGATGCAAATGAAAGGAAGGGTGGCATTCTGGCTATAGGTGAGTGAAAGTGTTCAATGCCTCATGTGAGTTTTCTCTTCATGTATCTGTCTTTAGGACAGAATTTCAAAAGGAATGAGCTTTTATAATTGGGGCCTTATTTCTGACTGCTCAGTATGCTGGGTGCATGCTAATTGCTGGGCTCCGAAAATCTGTTTGTAAGTGTCAGCATGGGAACTGCTGAGTGCTTAGAGTGGCTGAAAACCTGGTGCTTAATGGTCCCTGAGCTCTTCCCAGAGTCGAACATCAAATGTGAGTGCTGAGCACGTGAAAATTTTGTTCTTAAGCTCAGCTGAGAACAGTTTGTGCTATCATTTATATGTGGGCTGACTTTCTCAACTCTCTTCTGTCTGAGGAGATTGATTCTTGTTATTTAAATTTACCTGGCTCGATAATAGCAGCTTCCATCCCTGGGAGAGGCTCACAGAGCTTTCTACTTTGATTTTGATCAGTTGTTCCATCAGTTGCACTGGTTGTGCTTTTGCTGTGTTGTGGCAGAGCTGCCTGCATCTTGACTTTTAGGGAAATCAGCTTGTGTAAATACTTTGCCTTCCAAGCAAGTAGCCTGTACTGTAGCAGTTATTTCTTTGATAGCCAAATAGGAGGTGCTATGGCTTAGGCTCACAGACAAAAACATCCAATCCCAACGTGTTTGGAGACAGCAGAAGTCCCGTACCTAGAGAGAACTTTGTTGACAACATCTGATTTTAAGCTGACAGTATCACTTTAAAATTGTTTCTGTGAATTTAGTGCTGTTGAAAGGTGCCGGCTTGACAACCCTGGACACTGATGGCCTCTTTATCTACAGAGCAGGTACAACCCAGGCATCGGCAGTGAAAGCTTCTGCCACGCTGACACCTGTCAGTGTACCTCCACCCTGGCCAGGAGAGGCCATCTCTAGGGCTTAGGGGGAGAGCAATTTCCTCGGTCCATTCAGTCTTTGGATTCTCTGCTGAGGTGGACCAGCTGTAGCAGTTGCATGTGAATGGATGACTTTTTATTGGGAGTGGGTCTGATCCAAGGGTGGATTTTTTTTTTTGTTTTAAAACTAAAAATGGGGAAAATCTATGAAGCTACTGTGTGCATTTTCCTGCTCACTTAAGTTCAGACTCGAAAGAATGGTGGCCGTTTCCTATTGCTCCATTACATTTTTTTCCTGTGGATTTTCAGTTTAGGAGAAGCTGATGGGACTTTTTAAAAAGTAGCTAAGGGAATACTAACTCTCATTCAGGGATTACCTACTGTCTGTGTACTGACTCTTAGGGGGAACCTACAGCATTGCTCCCTTTCTCCACAGCGAGCCTTATTGGTGTTGAAGGAGGTAATTCCACCCGTATCGGCAGGTTTGCCAACTACCTGAGGAACCTCTTGCCATCCAATGACCCTGTTGTAATGGAGATGGCATCCAAGGCTATTGGGCGACTTGCAATGGCTGGTGACACCTTCACAGCTGAGTATGTGGAATTCGAGGTGAAACGAGCTCTGGAATGGCTGGGAGCTGACAGGAATGAAAGTCGAAGACATGCAGCTGTAAGTGATTTTTTTTTTGTATTTTTTTTTGTCTTGTCTTGGTATAGGATGGTTAGGATTAATTAACAGTGGTAGGAGGTGTACACAAAAGCTCTGATCTGGATCGGAGTGATTGCCAATACATGTCTGAGACTCTATGATATTCTTGTGGCAGATACAGTGCTGCTTCATTGCTTCTGCTTTAACCCAGTGACTAAAGAAGACTGAGACACCATTGCGCTAGGAGCTGTAGAAGTATGAAGCAGGAAACAGCTCAGCTTACAGACATTAACAATCTAAATAAATTATAATACAGTCTAGAAATTATCAGGTTTGTCTATGGGTGCTCATCCTCACAGATTGTTTCTGTTTCTCTCCCCATCTCTAGGTTCTTGTCCTGCGTGAGCTGGCAATCAGTGTGCCTACCTTCTTCTTCCAACAAGTGCAGCCATTCTTTGACAATATATTTGTGGCTGTGTGGGATCCCAAACAGGCCATCCGAGAGGGAGCTGTTTCTGCCTTAAGAGCCTGCCTTATTCTCACCACTCAGCGGGAGCCAAAAGAAATGCAGAAGCCCCAGTGGTACAGAGTAAGAAAATAACTTTATTTTGAAGCATCTTCTCACAATGCAATGCAAATGATCAAGTGCCAGTTTTCAGAAGAGTTGTCTAAGCTAAGAACCTATGTCGCCTTTGTCAGTATGTCTGATTGTCAGTAGAAAACTACTTCCCCTTGAAAGGATTGAAAATATAATGGCTGACAAAATGAGTAGTTCCTTTAGCCCACTGTAAAAGTAAGCAGGAGACTGATTTCCATCAAGAATCCGTTGCTCTATCTGCAGCTCATTTTCAGCTGTTGAGCCTGACCTAGTTTTACAGCCATGCAATCATCTTTCGTCATCTCTTATTAGCAGATGGTCTTACTAATGTAGGTAAAACATAAGTGAAAAAGGTAAAGATTCTTTTGTCTGAACCTTAGCTTTGCTGCCGTTGTCACATGAATTCAAGCTTTGTAATATCAAATAAGATTCAGACAGTGCAGTCAAATGTGAACTTGGATTGTTCATAGTCAAATAGTGATGCAGATACTGATAAAGTTTTTACCATGGCATGATTGACTGGCTGTTTAATTAGTCCTATGGAAAATGCTCTGCAGCAGGGTCCACAACTTCTGGGTGAATCTGAATTTTATGGTGTTATACTCTGTTATTACACAGTTAAGGTTTGTGGCTACTCATGGAAAATTACAGGGCATCAGTAATTCTTGACTGGTGGTACAACTTTTTTTCTACAGGCTTTGTTTCTGCATGATCACTTAGATTTATTTTTTTTCTTTCTCCCCAAGCATACATATGAAGAGGCTGAGAAGGGCTTTGATGAGACTTTGGCCAAAGAGAAAGGAATGAACCGTGATGACCGAATCCATGGTGCCTTACTGATCCTCAATGAGCTCGTGAGAATCAGCAGTATGGAGGGAGAGGTGAGCAAATGAACAAGACAGGGATTATTTTGGTTGCCACATTGATTTGACAGTGTATGGCAACTCAGCAATGTGTGGAAATAGCCTATTACTTTTGAAATGAGGTTGTTAGGCTGAAAAGTCCTCTGAACATGAAGTCAGAGCATTGATGATTACAAATTGAAGTGTATGAGAGAAATAACAGCAACAAGTTTGGGCTGAGTACATTTTAAGCTCTGATGGGAAGTGCTATTAACTGGATTAATTTAAATGAAAAAGAATTTTGTATAGAATAAGGACTCCGTTGCATTTTAGATAACCGAATATTTTTGCTCGATTTTGCTTAGTTGATGCTTTACAGCCATTTGGTTATCAATTGTACAGGATGCTGCTCAGGAGATTTGGGTAGCACTGTATTGGGAATCTCTTATTCAGCTACTTTTTAGTTTGGTTGTTTTTTAAAAAAACTGTTTTTCCGCTTTCTCCAGCGCCTTAGAGAGGAGATGGAAGAGATCACTCAGCAGCAGCTTGTGCATGACAAGTACTGCAAAGACCTGATGGGCTTCAGTACAAAACCTCGTCACATCACTCCCTTCACTAGCTTCCAGTCTCTTCAGCCCTCTCAGTCAAATGCTTTGGCTGGTCTTCTGGGGTACAGTGCCCACCAAGGGATCATGGGTTTCACAACTTCACCTGTCCCGGCAAAGTCTACATTGGTAGAAAGTCGATGCTGCAGAGACTTAATGGAAGAGAAGTTTGATCAAGTAAGTGTTTGTTCTTCAACTTGTCTACCAACATTCACAACACTGTTTCTTTTAGAACAATTGTATTCTGTGTCCTTACTTAGCAGGCAGTACTACCTTGTATAGCATTGAGGCATCAAAACTCAATAATTATATGTTTCCTGGCTTTGTCACTGTCTCTCTTAAAACAAGTGATTTTCTTTCTTTGGAATCAGTCTTAATTGTCCTGTTTTCTGATGCACTCTGAAGCCAAATGTCAATAGAATGCGTTAAAGCACCCAGGTAATAAACATTTGTGCATTACTGCCAGTGGCCATCTTTCAAAGCCCAATCTGTCTCCTTTCAGGTGTGCCAGTGGGTTCTCAAGTGCAGAACCAGCAAAAATTCTTTGATCCAGATGACGGTTCTCAATCTGCTACCACGGTTGGCAGCTTTCCGTCCTTCAGCATTCACAGGTGACAAGACAGATTGTTTGATGTTAGAAGTGTTGCTGAAATTGGGCTGGAAGTTATCCAGCTCTCTCTGGTCCAGATGAGCTTGTGCAGGCGATGTATCTGTATAAACCTGGTGTTTGTAAGATGTGCAGACTCCTCTGTGGGAGAACAGGGGTTTTTTTCTGAATAAATGTGACTTGACTTGCTATCTCATGCCAAAATGTTGTTCTGGTGAAGGACATGGATTGAAAACTGTTGTATGAATTCTGTGATCAATACCATAAGAGATAGAACATCCTCTTTGATTTTTTTTTTTAATTCCTCAGTATGTCAGCCTTAGGGTTGAACTTATTTGTGTGTAGGACTTGGCATAGCTCTTTTATTTTGGTGAAACTTTTTTTTTTGGTAGAAAGAGCCTTCTGGGTGAAAAATTTATTATATGGCAGCATGTGTTTACCACTACTCACATCATCAAATTTTATATGGCTATGTCTGTCCCCTAGTCTTATAGTCGTAAAGGTTTAGTTGCAAATATGATGCTACTGTATAAACCTAAAAGAGTTCCAGTATCTGTATTGTTCTCTTTTGTGGGCAGCTGACCAGTATCTTCCAGACACCATGAATCATGTTCTCAGCTGTGTGAAGAAGGAGAAGGAGCGAACAGCAGCATTCCAGGCATTGGGTTTGCTTTCTGTGGCTGTGAGGTCTGAGTTTCAAGCTTACCTGCCAAAAGTCCTTGAAATCATAAAAGCAGCTCTTCCACCAAAAGACTTTGCCCACAAGTAAGTATGTGAAAATTAGTGGAAGAAACTGAAACACCTGTTATTTATATAATTTTTGTGATGCGGGATCAAGTTATTATATTTAAATATGAGGTATTTATGCAAGGCTGGTAACACAGAAGTGGAATGAGGAAAGATGTTTGAAAAATAGCAGCTTCTCCTAATTAGCCTTTATGTGGTCCCTTTTCAGGAGACAGAAGTCTGTACAGGTTGATGCTACCGTCTTCACCTGTATTAGTATGCTGGCACGAGCCATGGGACCCAGTATCCAGCAGGACATCAAAGAGCTTTTGGAACCCATGCTGGCTGTGGGCCTGAGGTAAGTACAAGGCATGGGAGCATATTTTGCTGTTAGCCACTGGATGGCATTGTTGGCCATACAGAATGAGACCTTGAGAGTCTTCAGATTCAGAAGGAAGATTATTGCTTTTAAATGATCTTTTGGAAGATCAGTATAGCTCTTTGAAAAGAAAAATACATTTTAACTGTCCATGTGTCTGTGGAGTTACTTAAAAGCATTGGTCTCTGTGTAAAGAAATCTTTTTTGTAAAACAACTAGTGACTTAAAAAGCAATCTCCTTTACTTTCCACTATTCACACACATTTGGCAACAGCCCACAAAAAATCAGAAAGTCTGAGGGCTAGCAGATTTCTACCATATCAAACTGGCAGAGAAGGAGAACTGAAGGACTGAATATTTACTCCTAGCTTCTTTCACCTTTGGAGCTGATGGTTCCTACTGAAAATTTCCTAGCTCATAAAGCTGTTAGTATGGGAAGATATAGAGAAAGTATCCAGGGTAGCACAAAGCTGTTTAGATTAGATCAGCATTACCATTTGGAAGTGAATTTAGTTGCTTGTGTGTCTAAAAAGCAGAAGTGAAAGGAATCAGTTAGATTTGTAACAATATTCTAGCAGTATTGTTTAATGTGGCAATATGTGCTGCAGCTTGCTTACAAAGTTTGTACAAGTCATCTCTTGCTTGAGTTCCCACAAGGGCCCCTGTGCTCTGCTGGCATGTGTTGCTGTGATGTGTGAATGCCCACAATTATCTTCTCATGGGCAAAAGCATAAACAAAAAGGGTGAAATATGCATCTCATTTTTTTTTATGTTCTAATCACTATCTGCTTGCTTCTTGCCCTCAGCCCTGCTCTAACAGCTGTACTGTATGACTTGAGTCGTCAGATCCCCCAGCTAAAGAAAGATATCCAGGATGGCCTGCTGAAAATGCTCTCCCTTGTTCTAATGCACAAGCCTCTGCGACATCCAGGCATGCCAAAGGGCCTTGCCCATCAGCTTGCTTCCCCTAGCCTCACCAACATCCCAGAGGCCAGTGATGTGGGTAGCATCACCCTTGCCCTTCGTACGCTGGGCAGCTTTGAGTTTGAAGGTAAGATGAAATAAGGAAGCAGAGGTCCAAGGGGTACGGGATATAAGCACTACTGCATTGGAGTAGAGTGCAAGTAGCAGGAAAACTCTGAGAGCACTTTCTTTAAAATCCTGTTCCCTGGTAAGATGAGTAACAGAGGTGTAAACCTGTGTTAAACTCCTCATTTTTTTCTTTCTAGGCCACTCTTTGACTCAGTTTGTTCGGCACTGTGCAGACCACTTTCTGAACAGCGAACACAAGGAGATCCGGATGGAAGCAGCCCGCACTTGCTCTCGCTTGCTCACACCTTCCATCCACTTGATCAGTGGTCATGCCCATGTTGTCAGTCAGACAGCAGTGCAGGTTGTGGCTGATGTTCTCAGCAAACTGCTTGTTGTTGGAATAACCGACCCAGGTTAGTGTGGGCTTCAGAGAAAGAGGTTCTCCTACTACACCTTAATTTTAGCACATGAGCAAGTTTTGTTGTTAAGGTTGTGGTAGAATTTGAATGTATTTGCCACTAACTTAAGCTCTCATTCTTCACAAATCAAAAAGGTCTCCCAATTTCTCTTCTCAGATCTTGGTTTTTGAGGTATCAGTAGAACAGTATTCATGCAAAATGCTCAAACTGTGCCCTTAGTAATCATTTGAACTAGGTAGAGCCCTGAGACCTCTTCTGCTGTTTTGTATCATGGCCTTCAACTTCGTAGTTTGGGAAAAGATTAATCCTTTCTGTTGAATCTTCCTACTTGATTTTTTTGTTTCAGTTGCAATATGGTAACCTGAGATGAGTTCATTTTCTCTGACTGTCTTCAAATATGCCACTTGTACATACAAGAGGTTGGCACTGTACTGGTCTGAGTATGGGGGCAGCACTGAGCAGCACTGAATCTGTTGAGGCTAACACATCCTGTTTCTCATGTGTAAAACACTGATGTAGAGTCTTATGCTGGGGAAGCTCTCAGCATCTCCCTGAGATTGTGAAGAATTTTTGAGGCCAGTTTGTGAAGAAGGGCAATAACATGAACGAGAGTTTACTGCATTTAAAGAGATACAAATGTGTTCTTGCAGACCCCGATATACGTTTCTGTGTGTTGGCTTCCCTGGATGAGCGATTTGATGCTCACCTTGCCCAGGCAGAAAATTTGCAAGCTCTTTTTGTGGCCCTGAATGATCAAGTATTTGAAATCCGAGAGCTGGCCATCTGTACTGTGGGTCGTCTCAGCAGCATGAACCCTGCTTTTGTTATGCCTTTCCTGCGCAAGATGTTAATCCAGGTAATGAAGAGGGATGCCTGCAGTCAAAATAGAGTACTTGGTATTGAGACTAAGATGCTGTTAAAGAATGGGGCAACTTAGGTCTACTGAATGTGTGGGAGAGCAGGGGAATATCTCCCTTTTTGACAATATTTATCACCCAGCTTAGTAGGTTTCAGGAAGTCTTTTTAGTGGTAGATGTTTGGACTGCAGCTCTAAGGATGTATTGGAAAGGAAAGGATAGCAGTCATTATCTCACCCAACATTCATCATACTGAAGTGCTCTCCATCTGTATTCAGGAAGAATGTTCTGTGCTGCTTCTAGGTGAATGGATGGCACCACTTCAGAAACATAGATGGTTTTGGAGCCATCTTCAGTTTTGTGCTAATTAACTTTAGCTTCGTTAAGACATAAGTGACTGGATGGCACGTAAATGTAGAATACTCTTTACAAGGGCTGAAACTGTGGGGTTTTTTTCCTGTTGTCGTTGGACCAGAGAGGAGGAAATTCAAAGAATTTTTGCGTACCTTTATTCTGCCTGTTCTCATGCTTCCATTGTCTCTTTCTGCAGATTCTAACAGAGCTGGAGCACAGCGGTGTTGGCAGGATTAAAGAACAAAGCGCCAGGATGTTGGGTCACCTGGTTTCTAATGCTCCACGCCTCATTCGTCCATATATGGAGCCTATCCTTAAGGTAGAGTCTGTGCATTTCCTGGTGATTTTGGGGTGAGGTGATATAGCAAGTGGATACAGTTCTTTTGCTTCATTGTAGCAGGAAAAAATCAAATTGGTGTGGATGTTACTCACAGTAATACATGTATGCAACAGTGTAGCCTAACTTGATTCTAGATTTGCATGAAGTTTGTGAAATATAAGTTTCATTTATTGTTGAAATGCTCATCATGATGCAAGTTGAGCCCCTGTGGAATCAATTTTGGAAAGGAAAGATAATTTTTGAGTACTGTATGTTCACCAAGGAGTCTTCTAAAGATGTTCACACTTGTTCCTGTTTCACCTACCAGGCATTGATTGTGAAACTGAAAGACCCTGATCCAGATCCAAATCCAGGGGTGATTAACAACGTCTTGGCTACCATAGGGGAGCTTGCACAGGTAGGGATACTGTGGGTACCCCTTTGCTATGCTTGTCAGTTGTTAAGCTTTTGGTGGTCCTAGATGATGGACTTCCATTTTTGTCTTTCAACAGGTCAGTGGGCTGGAGATGAGGAAGTGGGTGGATGAGCTCTTCATTATAATTATGGACATGCTACAGGACTCCTCCCTGCTGGCTAAAAGACAAGTAAGTGTCTGACAACTACATTTAACTTGCCATCTGCTGTGACCAAAGTTGTAATAAAATATTCACGTGTCCCATCATAGCTGCTAAAACAAACCTTTAAATCACCCAAATCTCTCTTGTGGAACATATGGTCGTACTCATGGCACACAGGTGAGGGATTGCAGTGCCTGTCTGTTGTGACATGGTACAGAATTGTTAAAAAAAAAAAAAAAAAAGAAGAAAAAAAAAAAAGCAGCAGTTATTGTTGGAAAGCTTGGACTCACTAAATTGAATGCCTGTTTGAATTGTATCTCTGAGTGAGGGCAGTTATCACAAACAGAGTCTAACAAATTGTTGATTATGACTTTCTTTACTAGTGCTTATTAAAAATACTCTTTATAGAGGCTTTCAAACCATGGACTGTGGTTTGCAGTGTGATCCTAAAATGCTCAAAGAAACTCTACAGGAATTGAACAATTATTGGATCAGGATATGTAATAGATTTCCAGGTCAAAACTAATCTTCTCTGGGCTTGATTTTTTTTTTCCAGGTGGCTCTTTGGACACTGGGTCAGCTTGTGGCCAGCACCGGTTATGTGGTAGAACCTTACAGGAAGTACCCAACTCTACTGGAGGTGCTTCTGAACTTCCTGAAGACTGAGCAGAACCAGGGCACTCGTAGAGAGGTATGAACAGGAAGCTATCACACAACCACTTCTGAAAGTTTTTAGGAGAGAGAGCACTGCCACATAAATGTGTCTGCATAGAATCAGGGGAGGGAGAGAGCTGAAAGATAATTGTTGTGGCTGAAGTACAATAAGCAGACTTAAGAGGCTGAAAGTGTTGAGTCAGAGAAATGGCCTCCAGCAGTTGAATGGAAAGAATTGATGTTTTTTCTAGGCAGTCACTTTAGTTCCAGATCTTCTCTATTTAATCCTTAGGACCTTTGCAGACATATGGGTTTGTATGTTGACTTTGCCTTGATGATGAAGTTCTGATGAATTTTCTTTTTGTTTCTGTCTTATCAGGCTATTCGCGTGTTAGGGTTGCTGGGTGCTTTGGACCCTTACAAACACAAAGTGAACATTGGCATGATTGATCAGTCACGAGATGCTTCAGCTGTCAGCCTCTCAGAGTCCAAATCCAGCCAGGATTCTTGTAAGCATCTGAATTTCTTTAAAGTGTATAGCTTTATAATCTACTAAATGGTCTCGTTTGTTTTTTTTTTAAATTTTGTTGTTGTTTTTTTGTTTTTCTGTTACCAGTTTGTCTCCTCTTCTTAACAAATTATTAATGTATGTGTTTTCACCTAATACTAGGGTGCTTGAAGACCATTTAATATGTCGCTTGTGACACTACTTTCTTTCTCCTAGCGGACTACAGTACCAGTGAAATGTTGGTGAACATGGGAAACCTCCCTCTGGATGAGTTCTATCCAGCTGTCTCTATGGTGGCGCTGATGAGAATTTTCCGAGACCAATCTTTGTCCCAACACCACACTATGGTAGTTCAGGCCATCACCTTTATTTTCAAATCTCTTGGGCTGAAGTGTGTACAGTTTCTGCCCCAGGTCATGCCAACGTTCCTTAATGTAATACGGGTTTGTGATGGTGCCATCCGAGAGGTGAGTGTACGGGACCACTCCTCCTTCCTTCCTGTTCCACTGCCCTATCATAAGAATCCATTTTTTAAAAGAGAATGCGACTGGCTTTGGGCATTGCTGTGCTATGTGTTGCTGCCAAGCATGCTGCAGAAGTGAGTTTCAGCTTTGCTTTTTCCCCTCTTGTGAGCATTTGGTAGAACATGCAGTGGAAACAAGTTTTCTGCTCATTGAAACAGCTGCTGCTGAGCATAATCCTTAGAAGGCCAATATTTGATTCTGGTTTTTTATCAAGGTGGTCTTGTTCAGGAAAACAGCCTGTGCAGCTTCCAGAGCTTTCAGTGATCTCTGCATTAATATGCTGTTGCAAACAGTGTTATTAAATAATAGAGGTAGATCCTTTAAATTTCTGGTGCAACCATGTACTTTGGCTCATCTGTGAGAAAGAAAATTCAATTTGCTACAGTCTGCTAACATTCAGAGCGGCGTGGGTGGTGATTCCACAGCAGTGCTTTCTCTTCCTTCCCACTTAAGTTACAGTTTTAGAAGGAAATGAGAATTGTGTGAAGATAATAATGGGCTTAAGGTTCAATGAACCAGAGATGGCTGCTGTTTGCCAAGCGTTTTCCTCAGGCAGCTGAAAATAATCTCTGGGGTGGGAAAGGCACTTTGTACTAGTTATTGGTGTGGTGTTTTATAGGTGGGATGGGTGCTCCCTTAGCAAAATCCCAACCCTGCTATAGAACTGCTGTTTTCTCCCAGACTGAACTACTACTCAGATTGGAAAGAAAACATCTCACGCGCCTGGGTTGGCCGAGCTCCTAGACCTGACTGATCTAACTTGCTTGAAAGCTATGCAGTTGTGCACACTCTGTTTAAAAATTTTCAGGTAAAAGAAGATGGTGAAAGTGTACTGGGGAGAAGAGCTGAGGTGGGTACGCGTGACACTAAAGCCTAAAGGAGACAGGTCCTTGTCCTGTGTGTAAACATCTTCTCACAACACCAAAAAAAGGCACAGTACAAGAGCTCAGGGTTCATTTTCGGTAAATGTGGGTGTACTGCTTTCACTGAAGTAGCTTTATTTCTTAATTAGCTTTCACAAAAATCTGTTATCTCTCTTTCTGAGCTCTACTTTGTGTTTTGTCACTATAGTCTTCAAATACTGCATGAAGAAATGAAATTATATGATAACTCACACTTTCCTATTTTCTTAGAGGAAAAAAGACTATATACATTTATTTTGTGGACAAAGTGATTTAACACGTATTATTTCATACTGATCTCAAAAGTAAATTCATTGTCATGAGTGAGTGCGTAAGTGTGTATTGGGTCAAAAGGAATTGAAAAACTGCCATAGTATATCTGGCTGAAATTGGCTCAGTCACAATTCTTCTATGGTACAACTAGCCATTTTTCAAAAAAACGTGATGGTTATGGCAAGGACCAAACTCTCTTCCTCAGTAACTTTTCACCAATATATCTTGGTGGGGATGGGGAAGAGTACAGAATAAGTATCTTAAAATGTGTGCCAGTCTGGTTTACAGGCAGGGGGAAAAGATTAGGGGCTAAATTTTTGGAAGCATCCTTCAAACCTAAATTACAAAGCTCTGTAGTTGAGGTGCAAGTCTGTTCTGATGCTTGCAAGTCTGTTCTGATGTTTTATAAATTTGCTGACACATTATAAACTCCTGTTTAAGCGCTTGAGTGTCTAAGGCTTTGAGCTCAATTTTTGATGCAAGTTAAGGAAGGGAACCAACCCGTAACTCAAAACTGCTGCTCCACCCCCCACCCCACATCTCTAAAAACCCAAACCACTGAGGTGAAGCTGCCAAGAATTTAGCCCCAGATTTTGAGCATATAGGAGCTATGCATGCTATTTGTTTGGTAAATGAGCTTGCACTTGGCCTGTGAAGCACTGTTTACCCAGCATTGCTTTGTTTAATTAAGTTACATTGATCACTACACACTTCTTCCTTCCAGTTCCTGTTCCAGCAGCTGGGGATGTTGGTGTCCTTTGTGAGAAGTCATATCCGGCCCTATATGGATGAAATTGTCACCCTGATGAGAGTGAGTACAAACTTTAAGCCAGCATTTTACTGTCAGAAAAAATGGATAGTGTTTCTGTCATTATCAAATGTATTGGTTACTTCATAAATTCATGTGAAGTGCAGAATTCCATGCATTTGAAGTAACTGTATTTTGAAATAACATGTATTTGACAATAGTACACGTTATTACTAGTAACTGCAATAAGAGCAGCTCTAGCTTCGACTAGTGCCTGGGTTCTTTTGATAACTTGGATTTTGTGCACTTATATGTTCAGAAATATAGTTTTAGCAGGAGGTGTTTTGAGTTCATAAATCAGTGGCATTTAACTTCATTTTCACTTACTGTTTGGAAACACTTAGCAAGATTAGGAAAAACCAGTTGCCTGGGGGTTGTTTTTAGCAGCTATAAATACACTGATGGCACGGAGTGTTTTAAAAACAGACCAAAACTGCCAATTTGTATTAGTCCTTCCTTGCAATCTTGAATTTATCTAGAAACTGTTTCCTACAGCTTGCTTTTCTTGTAATTGGTCCAGCGCAGTTGAAGAACTGTTTAACTTTTCAGTTGTTGTTTTTTTTCTTCTGTAGGATTTCTGGGTCATGAACAACTCTATACAGAGCACGATTATCCTTCTTATCGAGCAGATTGTGGTAGCTCTAGGAGGCGAATTCAAACTTTATCTGCCTCAGCTCATTCCTCACATGTTACGGGTCTTCATGCATGACAATAGTCAGAGTCGCATTGTCTCTGTCAAGGTGAGTGGGAAGCTGCAGCATCTGGGTTGATTTGGGTGTTGCCGAGGCAGGTGCATGCCCAATGTGCCATGCTCCAGCAGGGCTTCTTGCTCGTGTTTTAAGCAAATGGATCACTGCAGTTCAGCAGTGGCTTGGTGTGACATAAGGTAGATGTTTAGCTTTAAAGTGCAAGGTTGAAGCAACGTTTCAGTGGATACTGACTTATTTTAAATGCATCTCTTTAATGAATTTGAGTCACATTGGGTCGTTTTTCCCTCCAGCTATTGAATGCGATCCAGCTCTTCGGAGCTAACTTGGATGACTACCTTCATTTGTTACTACCTCCCATTGTAAAGCTGTTTGATGCCCCAGATGTCCCAGTTGTGGCTCGCAAGTAAGTGCTGGTGTCTTTGCAGTCTCTTTTTTAGCCTGTGATATCCAAGGTCTGCAATGGCTGCCCTAGCCACATGTAGAATGAAATACTGGTTAATTCATTCCAGGGGTTTTCTGTGTTTAAATCATTATGGAAGGTTACTTTTGGTTGGATGTCACAGCACTGTTACTTGCTTTTCTTGGGTATAGACGATTAGTTTCTGCTTCTCACCTGTTGGTATTTTAGTCACTGCAACTTGTAAGCTGTCCTGCAAGTACTGGCTGCATTATCAGGGTTCTGGTGACATGTTTTTCCTATTAGTTGATGCTTAGGAGGACTGAGCATGAAACACTTACATATTTTTACATCTCATTTCTCCCATCTTAAGCCATGAGAGATAAGTCTTCCCTTCTTTCTGCTCTGACTTTAGAGCTGCTCTAGAAACAGTGGACCGCTTGACAGAGTCCCTGGATTTCACTGATTATGCTTCACGTATTATTCATCCCATCGTGCGAACACTAGATCAAAGCCCTGAGCTACGAACAACTGCAATGGACACCCTCTCCTCTCTGGTGTTCCAGCTGGGAAAGAAGGTAATACTCTTCTTAAGCTTGAAAGCTCATAGTTGGAGGGACTCTTCCAAAGATCAAGGCTTTAAAATTGAATATTTGTGGTGCACTCATTTTGGATTTCAAAGAAAACAGATTTTTCTTAGCTTAGTTGTTTCTGGAATTGGGAGTTACTGAAATTAAACTTTCAGAACTGGTTTCTGTGGATTGGATTGAATCAGTGAAACAAAGGAGGAATTTTACAGCTCTTGGTGAGAGTGAGTAACTAGCTTTTTATGCATTCCCCTGTACAGTACCAGATTTTTATCCCAATGGTGAACAAAGTTCTGGTGCGACACAGAATTAACCATCAACGCTATGATGTTCTTATCTGCAGAATTGTAAAGGTGAGTTGACAAGTATAGAGCTGTTTGCATAAAGGCACTTTGGAGTTGTTAGCTGGAAACTTCACTTTGCGTTGCTCATAACATGAAGAATGGTTGTTGTATTTGTGTGTTAAATACAGCTTTTTAAGGAGACTTTGAGATTGCACTGGAAAAATTATTGTCAACTGATGTCAGTTATTTCCTATAGAAGAATCACTTAAGTTCTAGTAAGAACTTAGACTTGTAGCCAGTGTCCTTAGTTTTTTCTCTGTAGTTCTTAAATGTGGATTTTTCCATAGTTTCAGACTTACAGAGACCTTGTTAACTCAGTATTTTTTGAAGTATGTCCCACATTGCAAAAACTCAGTAACTGCTTTGCAATTTGGTTAGTGTGGAATGAGCAGCTCACTGCCATTCTAGGCTTACTACTGATAAAGAGTGTTAAGGTTTAGTGTTTTGGTTTTTAATACCAGTAGCTAAGACTTCTTACCAGTTACCTTGAATAGAAAAACTCATTCGAGTTTTTGGTTTAAGGTGTAATCAGTATACCTAAACACGCTTGCTTGCCTCACAAATTTTGCTATGAGATTGGATAGTGTTCTGATTTTATCATTCATTTGGCTTGTAGAAAATTGCTTTTGTATGTGTGGATGCGATCTTCATTGTAAGCCATTTTTTGTAGGGCTATACTCTTGCTGATGAAGAGGAGGATCCTCTGATTTATCAGCACCGAATGTTGAGAAGCAACCAGGGAGAAACTCTGGCCAGTGGTCCTGTGGAAACAGGTCCCATGAAGAAATTGCACGTTAGCACCATCAACCTGCAGAAGGTAAGACTGGAGCACTGTACAGCATGAGTTTGCTACTAAAGGAAGGAGCTATTGTGTCATACCTAAGGAGTTTGTCCAGTGCGTCTAAACTACATGTATTTACATCTCTTTTCTGTTGCCAAGTCGTGCAAAACTGAGGTCAAAATAGTGTAAGAGACTCTTTTTAAAATAAGGTGCTAAGAGAGGGGCAGCTGAATTATCAGACTGTTGATGGCTGTGAAGTAATCTTGACACTCTGGTGTTATGTGAAGTATGAAAGAGACTTCCTAGATCACAAAGAATCATCTGAAGCTTCTAGAGACAGCTGTTTCAGAGTCTCTGTCTTTTTTATCAGCCACTTCTCTTACATTTTAGTGCTATATTCTCTTGATATCAGTATAGACTTAATAGCTAAGTACTTGTTAACGTGAACAGTTAATGCATGTAGCACTCAGTTCAGTAGTGCGATGGATTGGATTCAAAATGCTGGACTTAAAAGTGTAATTCTAAATGCATTAAGTATTTTTAAGCTGATATTTCAACAGTGGCTTCAGTTCTTGATATATTTT
>NW_010164453.1:42378-48250 GCF_000695765.1 Mesitornis unicolor | reverse complement strand
GGGAAAGAATTATTCATGTTAAGTACTTGGCGTGTCATGACAGGAACACGTTTAGGGAAGATTTCTTAGAAATGAGACTTAAGTACTGCAAATTATCTGGTAAAGGTAGTGGATTTCAGGAAATTGAAAAGGGAATTTCAGCAATGTGGCTTGGAGCTGTAAAGAAGTGGTGCTTCCTGTTGATGGATTTCTTCTGCTTTTGGATTGTGTTACATTTGAATTGTCTTGCTTTGTACTGCAGGCCTGGGGAGCAGCAAGAAGAGTTTCCAAAGATGACTGGTTGGAATGGTTAAGAAGACTGAGTTTGGAGCTGCTGAAAGATTCATCCTCACCGTCCTTGCGCTCATGCTGGGCCCTGGCTCAGGCATATAATCCCATGGCTCGGTAGAGTAATTCTGGTTTTCTCAGATCACTTGAAATTGCAGATGCAAGCCAGATATTGTAAGGAAAAAAAGTTACTTAAAACTCTTAGGTTCCATAAATAGAGATAGTTCCTGCTTTGGGACAAATAAAATAGCAGGCAACTTGATTTCATTTCCACATTCCCAGCTGGCTTCTCCATGATGTGCACAGAAAATCTTTCAGTGGAATACTGTATATTAGTCTAAGAATAACATAAGGCACATAAAAGTGAAGCTGGAAAAACAGCAGAGTTAGTTTCAAGGATCTACTGTGGGTGAATAAAAATGCCTCTGAGTGAAATAAGCTGAAGTCCTTTTTCTTTTGCATCCAGTTTGTCTGGAAAAACTTTGAGTTTCTGTAAGCGGTTGCTAGTTTAACTCTTCCTGATGCTGTACACTTGTCATCTTGGTGCATGTGAATCTGCTGTTAGAAAAGTGTTCATTCCTGGTTTAATTTTGTAGTAATGTGAGTTTTATAATTTTTGAAGTAGAAGAGCAAACAGCATGATTTCCTCCTTCTCAAGCTTTGCCACTAATGTAAACTCCAGCTACTGAAGTCCTTTAGTGAGCACAGAAAACACAAGTGTTGCAGTGTATGTGTCCAGACAAATGTACAATCATCTTTTTCACTACATTCACTTGTGATCTGAGACAAACTATGCCTGGTTCTTCATAGCAGAAGAGAAGTGCATCCTTGCGGCTGTGAAGAGTTTGTTCTAACCTAAAATACTTGCTAGCCTGTGATAGGACAAGATTTCTACCGTTGTAGTATCTCATCCTATTATTTAATTTTTTTAAATGCGAGTTTCACTATTTGGTACAGAAGTTAGTTTTATAAAAGATAATCACCATTTCTTGCAGTTAGACATATAAATGCTTTTTTTAGCTTGCCTTCTCTGAGTAAGAAGGCAAGTCCACTTGTCAGACTTCTACAAGAATAGTGAATCCCCACCTCTCATTCTCATTTGTTTTCCTCCTCAGAGATCTCTTCAATGCTGCTTTTGTTTCATGCTGGTCTGAACTGAATGAAGACCAGCAGGATGAGCTGATCCGAAGCATTGAGTTGGCCCTGACTTCTCAGGACATTGCAGAAGTCACTCAGACACTGCTGAACTTGGCAGAATTCATGGAACACAGTGACAAGGTAGAGATGCTGTTAGGTAACTCTTTTGTAATGCTGGCTAGCTGGCTGGTGTCTAGTCTGCGGAAAGGGTGTGAAGAGTTCATGTATACTTCCTTCTTTTTTTTGTACTCATCCTGCTTTTTATATATGTGCTTCTACCTAGGGTCCACTGCCTTTGAGAGATGATAATGGCATTGTCCTCCTGGGAGAGAGAGCTGCAAAATGTCGAGCATATGCCAAGGCCCTTCACTACAAGGAGCTGGAATTTCAAAAGGGTCCCACCCCAGCCATTCTGGAGTCTCTCATCAGGTAGGACCACAACTGATGAGAAGTCTGCTCTTGCATCAGTACCTAATTTAGGATACCATTAGGGCCAATCTCGACTATTCTTAGGATTTCACTCTCTGCCACAAGACCTTGTTGTAGGCTCACTAACTAGCTTGCAGATGTAGACTCCTAGCTGCTGAGTTCTGCCCTTCTATTATGCAGTTAAAATTATGATAGAAGCTGTGTGGAGCTGCAGGAAAATGTGGAGTCTTCTGATTTCCACCTCTCACCCTTCAAGTTGCACATGGGATCTCATGGAATGCCTGTAAGTTAGAGGAGAGAGATTTCTATACCTAAATATAAATAAGCCAGGAAAGCTAAAGTTCTTAATTAAAATTTCTCATCGGATTCTGCTCATGTAGCTTAGGTGTCACTCTTCATATATCAAATAGAAGATATTATAGAAGAGTGTATTGTTTCCTGAGCTTTGACAACAAGTAAGATGTTAGCCTGAAATATCTGCACAGAATTTGGTACCAAACTACATGTTTTAAAATGTTAACTCTACCATTTGAGGTTGACAAATTGATTTTGGTTGAGTGAAAACTTAGCTTTGTCTGTATGCAGTGAATTTTTCAGCCCTCCTATTGCCTTGGAGTTGTGCTTTTCTGTTTTGTTTTGGATTGTGGTTTTTTGTTTGGTTGGTTTGGTTTGGTTTGGTTTTTTGCCTCTTAATCTTTCATCCTTTGTCCTCTGTTTTTCTGAGGAAAATGTGGATTTCTGTGTATTCCCTTTCCTGGCCTCAATCACTTGAGCAGTTGTTTCTTAGTGTATCAAATTAAGTTAAGGAGCAAAGACTTGAAGTAAAGCAGGATTAAAAATGAAAGACAATTTATTAGAAATTAAAAAGTTTAGAAACCTTTAAAAATCCATTTTATAGACCACAGTTAAAATTGTTCCAACTATAGTTCCACACAGTTGAAATTTACGGTATGAATAATCAAACATATATAAGGCAATTCCCGGGGCACCTTTATCTCCCATTTCACACAAGACTCAACAATTTAAATTAATTCAGACTCTCTTTAAGGTGAATAAAAATAGATATATTAACTATAAGTGTCTCTTCCAACATATTCAACAGCAAACATTCCCTTACAGTTGAAAGCTTTTGGCACTTGTGTGTTCTCTGGTATGTACTCGTGTTTTGCTCATGGATACAGTGTTTTTAGGTGTTGGAGTTAAGGTTTTTAGCGGGATCTGGATTTTTTTTTGCTAACCTGCTGTTGTGTCTTAGTCTCACTGACATGTAGCACGCTTACATTCTAACCTGAACATAACTTGGTGTCAGCCCAGAAAGTTGCTTTCTAGTTTATCAACCTTTAAGTGTGATCTCTGGATGGGAATAAGCATCGCAGAGCATATAGGACTTATCCTTCCTCCGGGGATATCTGCTGGGTGCAGCTCTCTGTGAGGACTTCTTTGAGGCAGCAGCAGCAGATGGCAGTAAAACTTCAGGAGAGAATCTGGGCAATACTAAGTAATCCACAATTTTTAAGCTTTATTTTTTTTCTCTGTGAGAATGTAAGCCATTAAAGAAAGGTGCATCAGGGACTCTTCTGAATGATTCCTCTGGTTTGGTATGTCATTTCTGTGAATTGACTCCCTCTTGGAAGAAGTTACTATGCTTACTCTAGATGCTGAAGGAGAGGCAAAAAGGGGGTTTTCTTTTTTTAGTCCCTGCCTAGCTGGTTATTACTAAGGCAACCCACTAGTCACAGTGCTGTGGAAACACACCAGTAGGTTTTCTGAAGGTGCTGTAAGTGCATTCTGTTCTAGCTATTCTAACACAGTGATTTTTCCCTTTGGAAAGAGCCTTAAGAGGAGGAAATAAGTTTGAGCCCTGATAACACTAGTGACTGTGGCTGGTGCTTAGTGTGCCTTAGTGTTTGTGTGTGTACGTAGCCTGTATGTAGCTGTTGCACGTATTAGATGAAATTAACAATTATTTGGCTGATTTTTGAGCTGTCCGTGGCCCACCTGCAATGCAGTGGCATCGTTTAGCTGTACAATCAGATATTTGGTTCCCTCTATGGTTTGAAATCCTCTGGCCGGATCTTCATCTCAACTCTCTTCAGTGAATAGGTTGATCCGTGCCATCCATACCAGGTGATGCCGTCCATGTTCTTGGTGTGTTCTCCTTTGCGGTAGTAAACCCCGTTCAGATTGGAGTCTGTGCAGCAGTTGTACCAATATCCACCTTTTCAGAAAACAAGTTAATACATTCCTGGTGAGCCACTTACTTAAAACATGTATGTCTTGTATTAGTAATAAGAATTTCTGCTCTTTCCTGAGGAGAGTGCCCAAAATGCAGCCCTAATACCTGGAATTGTAGGTAAATTCAAAACTTAACATAGATACTAAATACTTGAAGGCTTTACAGTTACCTAATCAAGTTAGTCCAGTAGCTTTTAATTTAGTTGCTCATTCTGCTTAAAATATTTCCTTGACATGTTTCTGTCTATAACTCTTGAGAGTTTGTGTAGGAAATGGATTTGAATTTTTAATCTGGGCATTTTAAGGAGTTTAAAAGGTTTCTGGACTCTGCAAGTAAGCGGCATTATTTTTATTAGCAACGATTTTATTTGCATGCTGTGTGGGGGCACAATGGGACAATTAAAAATAAAGGGCAAGACATGGTGAAGACAATTATCTTTGTGTCAGACCTCATAAAGATAATAAATTGAATGAAGAGAGTAACCTCATTAGAGGCTTTTAATAGAATAGGAATAAAGATTAGAATTCAGGTTGAACCTTGAGGTACATGTAGGCAATTACATAGGAGAATAATTGCAAGTCCCTAATACTGGAAACCTCAAAAATATAATAAAAAAGAATAAAAACCTTCTAGATATGTAGGAATAACTTCCTTTATCACTTCCTTTATTGCATCAACACCTGAGATAGTCTGGCACATTAGCAGATGTGTATAATGGGCTGGATAATGTAGGTGAGAGCGTACGCTAAATTATTTAAAGAGTACTGATGTCTGTACGTCTTGGGACAGAAGAGCATTTATGTGGTTTTTACCTTTACGGAACTGGGCACAGTCGTCCACACACTTGTCATTGTCCTTGTCCTTCGTGCTGAAGGCTGTGTTGTTGTGGTACCTTAGGGAATCGCGCTCCGTGTTGCCGCTGTAGTTCCCCACAAACAGACGATAGCTGTTTATTTCATTGCTCAGGGTGAATTGGTTATATTGTGCATAGCGTATGTTACCTTCCCAGTCCTGCCACAGAGCAATGAAGAAATAGGTCCTATTAGAATAGTTACAAAAAGACTCTGCAGTCTATGGCTATATACAGTGTGTGTTGCTTATCTTTTCTCAGACCTAGATTTTTCACAAGTTGTTTTTTTCTGTCTGACTGCAGAAATTTATCTGTTAAGGCAAAGAAACTTTGCAAAGCAAAGCATCATATTTCCAGGTCTTATCTGCACTGGTGTTAAACAATATATGTATAGTGTGCTGTCTCAAGTCAGGTGTTTTTTTTTTCCTCTCCAAAAGACTGACATTTAGGTACAAAGCCTTTCAGCTCACTGTTTCCATTATACAAATTCCATTCCTTAAAGCTATTGTACCAACTATAAACTAGTCTAAGATAAACCCAAGCTTTTAGTAGACTGTAGAAATTGTTTCAAGGTAATACAATGCAAACTCTTTTGTATACCAGCTGGAAAGAAGTGCTGCAAAAGGAGAAGACTGAGTCTTTAAAACTTCATGGGACATCTCTGTGAATCTTTAAATCTGTGGTGGTCAGGGGTTTGATCTCTCTGCAGTGGGTTCTGTGGGATCCCCTAGGGCCCCACACATTCCCTAAGGCACAACCTGTGCACAGACAGAAGGTGGTCCTACTGACTTTGCATGCTGGAAAACTTAATTATGTCTTGTCCTTGAATGTATCACTAGGTCCATCGTAGCTCTTTCTCATGTAATTTTCGTGTAATTAAAGCATGCAAATTTCTTTGGGCCTTAGATAGAGATAAGAGATATTGTCTGCTACTAGAGAATCACTTTGTACGA
>NW_010164453.1:13863-42347 GCF_000695765.1 Mesitornis unicolor | reverse complement strand
CCTGCTGAAATTGAGAGTTTATACAATACCTCCAACTCCACTCGCAGAACAGTGGGGCGTCTTGAAAGTCGGTAGATATTTTCATTTCCCAGCCAAAAATCTCCCCGAATATTGCCAAATCCTTCCCTGTATTGCTTCCAGTCCCTGTTGAAAGATGTCAAACCAACTTTACGTCTCTGGATGATAGTCCAGCCACCTCCATCTGTCTCCATGTCACAGAACACCTAGAACAGGAAAAAAGGCAGCGTTTACTTCTCAGTAGACTTGGGAAGGTTCAATTCTCTTAACACAAGACATCATTCCAACTTGAAGAAATTCCTGTTATGTTTAGAAGTCATGGAAAAAGTTTATTAAATGGATCCTTTTTCTGTTTTTCCTCTTAAATATACACTCTTCCGTGAATTTTACCTACATAAAGATGTTGATTCAAAGTGCGGGTTATCATAACTCAGTCTGTGCTTTCTTCATCTCTGTGGTAGATACATATTTCTTGATTATATTTGAAAAGACATGTAGACAAGACATTGTGTACTTGACATCCTTACCTCCAGATCTGGACTCCCCAAAAATTCATCAGGAGGTAGCTTGTAAACACCAGATATTCGGTAGTTCCTCTGGTAAAGTGATGAGCAGTCATAGACAGCATCTACTTGAATCAAAACCAGAAAGTAAGAGTTTGAACAGCAAGATCTCCTCTACAGGTATGGTTTCTGTAAAGCTTAGTTGAAGTACAAGGAGTACTTAAGTGAAGAAGACTTCCCACAAGTCTAATGCTTTCCTGAATTTATTTTGGTTTGATCAATGAAAAGAAAGAGGTTGTAGTACTGAGACTGATGTTCTGGTTTTGTTTAACCTCTTCTGTCCTAAGAGACCTCTCTGCTTTCTCTTCACATTGCTACTGTGTGTCTCTGTGCTGGAAGGTAAAAAGGTGTATATTTGCTGTCCTCTCTCCAAATAATGAAGGCTTATCTAACAGAACGACCGGGCCTGCTGCCAGATGCCTGTTTTAACTGTGTGCTTGCACAGGTTAGCCAGGTTTGCAGATGAGGTGTATTTGCTCAGCACTGTGACAGATTGTGGCTTTTAGCTGCAGTCAATCTGTCAGTCTCTGCAGAGGCTTTTCCTCCCGGTGCAGGTAATTCTTATGAGGAAGATAAAGTAGCTGGAGCAAGGCTTTATCCATTCTGACAGACTTCAGTTTAGTACAGACCAAACGTCTCTTACCTGGTGAGCTGAGATGCATCTGTTTTAAATACCTTCTGGGCCAGTTTCTTGTGTGTTCTACTGTGTCTACATTTATTACAGCTCCAAGTAGATTTGGTATGGTATAATTTTTGTTTTAAGACCTGCTGTAAACAGGGCTGTGTCAAAACTGGCCAAGTGGAATTTTTTGCAAGAAGAATTTAGTAAATGGATTTAGAAGTTTTTCCTGTGCCTTCAGAAAACCCCCAAAAATCCAAGTGAAGTCTTTTTGCAAACCCAGTCATTGCAGACAACAGCAGTTTCTTTTTAGGGAAGTTTTTAGCTTGTTGCAGTGAATTTGATTTTAAGAGAAAAGTCAACAAAAGTGATACTTTCTTCTGAAGTGGCTTTACAGGTAGCTGACCTAGAAAGTGCACCTGCATTCCATGTTTAGTGCAGGCCTGTGCAATCACTGCATGCAGTGAAATTTTCCCTCGGGGAAAAGAGAGTTTTGAACAATTTAACTGTGTTCTGGCTAGGTTCGTATCACAGTTTGCATCTTGCATCATCTGCAGCCTTGAATTTTTAAGAGTCATCATTCAAATAATTAATCACTCTGTTACTCTGGTTCAGAGAAAGTCATAAAGATACAATTACAAGTCTCCAGTAATGCTTGGAAAGCATTTCTAGCTGTTCTACCAACTTCTAGTCCCTGTCAGCACTGTGAACTCAGAGGATATTACTGCCAGAGCCATTCCCTGACAAAGCCAGCTCCCTTTCTGTTTGGATTGATATTGTGGTGCTCAGAAAATAAAATATTAGACTGAGTTTCTCACTGTACAAATACAGTACCTATTCAGTTTTTCTGCTCCCTGATAACAGACATACAGGTACTAAAATACAGCTGGATCTTTGGACTTTTGACAGATGAATTCAAACTAGTTTTTTCAGGATCACCTGCCTGCAGAAGCACTTTAAGCAGAATTATTCAGTATGCATACTTGCTAATCTCATCACTGGGACATGGCATTAAGAACTATTTCATTCTGTGCATTGAGGTGTATCTGGGGGCTTGGCGACCCCCTCCTTACCAGCCGAAGTTTGTGTGACCGTCTGAGCTGCCTGCAGTTGCATGATATCTATCTGGTTGTTCATTTCGGAGTATTTGCTCTCGGCATCGATGAGGCGGGACTCCATCTGCTTGGTGCTCCCTTCCAGCTCCATCACCTGCATGACCACGTTCACCCAGTCACCTTCCTGCTTCTTGCTCAGCTCCTGCAGCATTCTGCTCAGGTTGGCTACTTGCAACTTGAGCTCCTTTATCTCATCGCAGCACCCTTTCATCTTGGACTGTAGGTTCCCGTTGATCGTTCTCCTTTTAGGAGGCTTCTGCAGCAGTGCTGGATAGATCGCCACAGACAGTGTGACGATGCAGAGCCATGCCAGCTG
This sequence comes from Mesitornis unicolor, assembly GCF_000695765.1. Classification (NCBI taxonomy): domain Eukaryota; kingdom Metazoa; phylum Chordata; class Aves; order Mesitornithiformes; family Mesitornithidae; genus Mesitornis; species Mesitornis unicolor. The sequence continues at coordinate 39,716 of NW_010164453.1, read as the reverse complement.
AGCACTGGATCTTGCTGGCATTTTTGCTTACAGCAACAGAAAACTTCCAGCTGACTGCGGGTAGCCTGAATGCAGCTGGCGTAGGTAGGAAACTTTCTGCAAGTACTACAGCAGACTGGTACCTAGCTTTCTTCCAATGAAGTGAGTCTCTGAAGGTGGAGCCTGAAGAAGTAGCTTTTTTTCAGACCCCTCCTATCAGAGTCTATGTACTTTGGAAGTCTGTCTCAAAGCATCTTATATACTTTTCTTCTGTTTACCTCCACCCCCCTGAAGCTATGAAGAGCTTTCTGGCCCCTCCCAGTTAATCTTTCATATCAGGTGTTTACAGGGTGAAATTGGAACAGGTTTCAGCCAAGAAAGGTTGGGAAGAGGAGGAGACACTTTGCTAAGTTCTGTCTTGAAGGGGTGTGGGAGAGGGCTGGGAAATGAGGAGAGTTTCCAGCAATTATTGCCTATTGGATTGTAGCCCTCTTGGTGACGACTTCTGGCATTTGAATAGCAGAAGAGCGTTAGAGGTCCAGAATGTGGAAAGTCTGTCCAAATGGGTTGACTTTAGAAAAGCTCAAGGAAGGTAACTCCCCAGCAGGTAGCCAGCCCCAGCTGCAACAAGCCCTATTAGTATATTTCCCAGAAGTCATAGGGGGTAACTGTATGCTTGTAGTATTTCTTAATTTAGATAGTATTTTAGCAAATTAATCAGTACAGCATCTAATCCTCCCCTCTCTGGCCAGTGTCTCTGCGCTCTTTGTTTTGTAGAACTCAGTGTTGCTCTTTTTAGAGATAGGATATGAGTGGGATGAAAAGATGTCTGCAAAATATGTAAGTCAAAACCCATGCCTCTGTTCACTCATAGTGGACAAGCAAAAGGACATTAAGTGATGCTGAAAGACTGTACTTCAAATTGGCAAGAGATGGGTTTTTTACAAGCAATGTGATCAGTGTAACACCGGTATTATGGAGGCCAGTTTATTAACAGGATTTTAAGAGAGGAAAACCTATGGGTAATTAAAATGTCCACAGTGACAGAAAGTGTAGGTTTAAGAGTAAATCTTAAATCTTTAGACATTCAGAGTATAGGTTAAGTATCACCTGGCTGAGACAGTGACTTCCAGTCTCCTCTTTTGTATCTTTTAACAGTTCAAAAGTTGATTATAGCTACTTGATCCCCAAGTAGAACCGTTTCAGCAATGGTGCAGCCTTTTTCAGAAGGTCTGCAACTTTTGTTCTAGATCACAGAATCACAGAATAGGGGTAAGTTGTTTCTCCACAGGCCAGCTGCTCTGATTGCCCAGCATGTGGGTTCTTGCATCTTCCTGCAAAGCTTCTGATTGTGATAACTGGCAGAGGTAAGATGCAAATTAAATAGTAAATGGCTCTTGTATCTGCTCCTGGGTAAGTGCCATTAAAGCTTCTTGGTGTCCAAGAAAACAAAAGAAAGCTAATCTTGCTCCTTATACAAAGAGACTGAGGATAAACCCAGCTGAGACACTGTATCTCATCAAGACTTCTTTTGCAGATCCAAAGTGGCTGCAGGATTTCTGCTTAATTAGAAAACACTAGAAAAGCCTTACTGGTACAGACATTCACTTTTAGAGAAATAGGAAGCACGATTTCTTGTTGGTGCAGTTTCTCTTCCTCCTTAGCTTGGTTACACTTATTGCTAGATGCTCTGGTTTTGTCTCTGATTTGCACCACAGCTGGCTAATAGTTTTTCTGCAAAACAGTAATGAGAGACCCCACAGGGTGCAAAGATTTTGGAAGATGAAGGCATCAAAGCACTGAAGGGGTGGAATATAAATACGTATGTTTCACAAACCTGAATTTTCTCAGAGGAAGAGGGGATTTTTTGAAGGAGGTCAGAATTAGACATCTCCAAACAAGCAGTGTGAGTGTCTTGGGTTTCGCTGTGGGTGACTGCCTGTGTGCTGTACTTCAGGCAGAAACCTCTGTAGTGTCAGCTGGTGAGGCTACTGTGTGGTATTGGTGACCGGAGATATTGCCAGAGATAGGCAAGTACGGTTTGATTAAAGCACTGAGGATATCTCCACAGCAGAGCATAGACTTCAGTCACGTTTTTGTCATGGACATTCCAGAAACCTTCCATAGCAAAATTGCTTTTTATACTTCAGACCAGAAAGTGCCACTGCACACGGATCAAAGCCTGACCTTTTTGTTCTGCCTCTAATCCTGTCTGAGCCCTCTTCCAGCTGGAGCTTCTGTCATTCCCAGGGGCAAATTCTTCTCAGGCTTCCTGTGATGAGAAACGTGTTTTTGTCGAAGTTGGAACAAAGAACAGGACAGGCCAGACTCCGGTTTCTCCACCCCAAAAAGCTACCCTGCTAACACCCCCATCATGTCACATAGGACTCTGATCCATTCTGCTGCTGCTCTCATTCACAGCAGCTCTTCTTTCTGTCTTGTACAGTTTGAATTTTACACACATCATGAATGGCAGAAGTGGGAGAGAGGAGACACTTGTAGGTCCATGCCTTCCCTTTTGATACGAATTTTGCAAGGAACCAGGATTCAGCCAAACTCTGTTGCACACAGATGTTACAAAGCAGTGCAGAAAAGCTTCCAAATCCCCTCTCTAAACTGGAATATTTAATTGGAAATGAGACTGCTAGAGTTTTATTTTGGGTCCAGCCTCTGATTTGTGCATCCTAGTGCAAGCCATCTTTTTTCTGCATACTTTGATTTACCTGTCTTAGACCAGAGATAATACTACTTTGTTCCTCGCTTTGTTCTGTGTAAAGGAGTGACAACAGACATGTTATACAGGAATGGAAAAGAGCACAAATCTTCCCATCTGTCATTACTTTTGAGGAGGAGAGATTTGGGCAGACAGATCTTTTGGCAGAGACCTTAACCTTAATGGAATTTGACTTCTTTATGAATGTTTGAAAGATGAATCTTTCCCTGTTGCATAGAGAAGTGTGTGTAGTCACTTAGGCAGCAAGAGCTACTGATGCTAGTCATTGCCAGATTAGATCGGCTGTAGAAGTTGATGGTCTGTAGGAAAATGTTAGACTGTTATGTACTGGTATGTTTACAGCTTGAATTCAGGATCCTCTTTGGAAAGAGGCATAGTTTTGGGCATAGCTAGGGAGAAACTGGTTCCATGATTTCTGGGTGAGTCCTCGTCGTGTTTTTCCTTTCCCCCAATACTGGTACAGAAATCAAGTATCATTTGTTCTGAAATCCATCACCCTAGTTTCCCTCCATTATATTTTGTATGTGGGAATACTCTGTTACGTGGTGGCTAAAAAGGTGAGATCCTAAAGTTAAGGACATGAGGCAAACCCTTCATTAACAGTGTAGGTTTGAAGTGGCTGGGAGAACCGAGTCTAAACATGGTTGCAGTTAGTACGTACCCATGCTTATAATGTTGGTTGATGTTACCGAATTTAAGTATATTAGCACTACTTGACTAGAACCAGATATCTCTTGTCCCTGGAGGGCCAGATTAAATCAGAGGTGGGTTTAAATGACTGCCTTTTCGGGGAAGCTGTTCTGGCAGGTGTATGCAAAGCTGAGACAAGAAGAAAAGCTCAGTGCCCTGTAGCTATTTATTTGGTAGCCAGTCGTTGCAAAACCCTTAATATGCATCTGGCAAATGCATAGAATCCAGCATTCCTGGTGTTTGCTGAGATGGCAAAGGCTCTCATCAGCTCCCTGCTGGCAGATCACAGCAGTCAATGCTTTATCAAAGCTCTGAAATACTGCTTTTCCCACCCAGGAAGTGTGAAACTGCTCATCTCTAGCTTTGGAGATGTTCGTGTATGTTCTGACATTTACCTTGCTATAGCTTTGCAGTAATGACTAAATCCCTAGTAAAGCCAAATGAAATTGTTGTCTACTGCAAATAATTGTTCCAAGTCTCTGAAGTTATGTAGGAACAAGTGAGAGGGCCTGACAGGAAACAAAACGGTGATACTTCCTGCAATAATTTGTAATTTATTTTTTATTTAATGTATCCTTTCCTTGCATAAGCAATACTCAAAGACTCTGGCTCTGTTTCCCCTTTTTCTGCTAAATATCTTCCTTGGCAATTTTTTATTTTACTTTTCTGCCTTCACTGGATGTGGTCAATAAAGATTAAGTGACAGAAAACCTTTTCCAGCCCAAGAGCAGGGCTGGCTAAGATTTTTATTGTAACAGTTTTCGCTGCTTTTCCTTTCAAAGCTCATGAATGTTTTGATTTGATTCGCAAGCATTTATATCAAGATTGGGAAACTGGCCAATTTTAATGCCTGTGAGCAATGTGGTGCGCTCTTCTGAAAAGCTGAAGGGGCTGCTGCTCTGGCCTGTGAGCAGTCAATCATCACAGCTGCTTATTGAAAACAGTTCTTTGCTGGTATTGGTTTTTTCAAACATATTTGTTCCCAGCATGGGAATAATTTTTCCTGGCGTGATGGAAATGCATTGATTTTTAGAGTTGTTTGGGGGGCAATTGGTTTTTTTGTGAGGTTTGTTGAATCAAGGGCTCAGGGATGCCTGAACACAAATAAACTCGGGAATTGGGGAAACCGGCCAACAAAGCCAGATCCTCGTGCCAGAGGATTATCTGTTCCACAAAGTAGCAGTGCCTTCCACTTCTGATCCCAGAAGCAACCTCTCAGCACTTCAGAAGGAAAAATGAGCTTGACTTCGGTTGGTAAAATCTGACACATGGAGGAGCTTTTTAAACAAACTGCAAGTTTCAGGTTTTGGGATGCTCTCTGACAATAGGGCATGTGTGTGTTCCCTCACAGACAGGCTTGAGACCTCCTGCAAAGGCTCAGCTAAAAGAAAGTTTTTCAGTTTTATGGGAGCATAGGGAAGGGTCTAGTCTCTTAACTTCTGAGTTCTTGAAAACTAAATATACTTTGAGTGACAGAAAATATTGTTAGAGACCCTCAAAGATAATGGGAGACTGAAAGCTCCCAGAAATATATAAAAGAATATTTCTAGTAAACATTAGACATTTATGCGTAGGGTTTGTGGAGGAGAAAAGTCCATCATTTGAGTGCTCTTCCTACTGAAGACTGTAAAGTTGTTTTTCATTCCCGGCTCATGTCAGGTTTCTGTTTAAATAGCCTTTATAATAGTAGTATTTTTCTCTGAAATTGTTTTCTTTTTTGTGATTCTAGCTCAGTTTGCTACATTTTAGTCCTCTGCACATCTAAGACTTACATTTTTATTTGATATCTTAATAAACAGTAGGTTTATGTAATGTTTCACTACTAATAAAATTCAAAGATTAAACATTTTTGTCCAATATTTTTACATCAGGGCCTTTGCCAAGGGGAGTGACTCTTTCCAGTTACTATGTCATTCCATCCCTACGCATTTTCTTTCATCAGAAGGCTTGTCACATTTTAATACTCCACTCATCATGATCAAGTGCTACAACTAGGTTAGGGTTTGACAGGAGGATTGAATGTTGTCCTGGCTACAGTACAGATATTTATTAATAATCAAGGGGAAAAGTTATCTATAATCTTGGATTTAACTGTCTTCTCACAAAGCTTTCTGTGCCAGTCTCGTTTCCTTGCCCAGCTGCTCCTCACAGATGCTGAAGATTTTGCACTTGGGACACAGGAGTTAATGCTTTTGTTATTGTGATTGACACGTGTATGTATTTGATTCTACTATGCTGCATTATGTAATTGTGCAGTGAGTCCAAGTGAGCCAAACTCATACGAAATTTCATTGATGAAAATTAGTTTTGCAACTAGTTAATCCTCATCTTGAAGAAGAGCGTAAGGATCTTAATGTTTTGTTGGTTTTTTCTAATCACTTTGTTTATTGCATAAAATGTACTCCAAATGGTGGGTATTAAACAACAAAATTAGTGCATTAGTTGAAACTATATCAAATTATTGTTCATGTGGCTTAGGCAATCTTCTTATTTCTGTGGCCTCCCGTTTTACTAGTCTACCTGTAAACATGAGGACAGCTCTGTCCTGGAACAGTTTCAGAAGATTTTATGTATGTACATGTGGCACTCTGCTGGTCCATACCAGGCAGCATAGCTGAATACTCTGAATACTTTTCCTGAAAGGTGACGTATGTAACCTATGACCAAACCTATACCTAAAAACTGCCAAGTAAGGAAATACGGTAGTTGTTTTTTATGACCAACCCTTCAAGTAAAGTAGGTGGTCGTGGTGGCTTTTTTCTAGCTTCTAAACGAAAATTAAAAAGATGAATACATTCTACTGTCAATGGATATGGAGAACAATTGATCTTCACTTTAATATTGAACCTCATGTTATGCTGAATTAGGACCAACTGCAAGGACAACACCCAGTAAACAGAGACTTAAGTTACTGTCTGCTGAGTTAGCCAGCAGCATTGATTCTATCTTGAGAGATGTTTTCCCACCTTCTGCTTTAATCCAGAAAGATTTTTGTGGTTATCTTTTTCCAGATACAAGGAAAAATCTCTACCTCGATCTAATCCTGTAAACTACCCTGATTTCCAGCAGCAACACTGTCACTAAAACCCCCTGGCAGCTCTGCCTGGCTGGAATATTAGCCCTGCTGGACCTCTTCTGTGTGCCTGGATGCTTTTCTATAGCGTTTTTAATTCTGTCCAGTCTCAGTAACTAGAAAAGTGCTCTGCAGTGCTTAGAGTGTTGCAGAACTCAAGAAGATTCTGCCTGAGTGCAGGCCTCATCAGATCTGCAAGGAGAGGGGCGATGCCTTAGTGGTAGGAAGGTGGGAAGGTAGGGAAGCACAGAATGTCCTGATTTCAAAATGTGTATTTTGTTTGTGTTAACAGGACTCCATGTGGAAATGCTTTTCCAAGAGAAGTACAATCTGCAGGCCCACTCTCAGAGAATTTGTATGCAGAGAGTTGTGGGTCTGTTGAAATCACATTCCTGTCAGCTATGGTAGCAGTGATTTTTGGGAACTGTCAATATACTTCCAGTGCTCAGAGCACACTGAATCCAGCAGATGAGGAAAAGCAGAAATCTGAGTCTTTCAAAACAAAGAAGAAACAAAGAAATCTCCAAAACACAAGATCAGAACTTAATCCACACACAACTGTTTCCCTTAGCCTGTGAAACTGAATAGCAAAATGATGCAGTGATTACCGAGGTTTTATGACTCTGAAGGAATGAGTCAGTGAATGTTCAACCTAGCAGTAGACAGCTTTGAAACATTTAATTCTACTTTGGACAGCCAAGAAAGTATGGAACAAAAAAAAGAGTAATTGAGTGCACGAGGGAGCATCAGCGAAAGAGCAGTGCTAATAGTTGAAGAATAAAAGATAATGGTCAAATTTGTCAGGAAGCGTTGACAAGAAAGATAAGTTAGAAGTAATTAGCTGTCTGACATGCTGGAAGTGATGTGTCTGCCAATGACCCTTTAAATCATCAGGATATGAAATGTGACAGCCATTTATCACTTTTATGAGGCACTGCTGTCTAGCTTTCCCTTGGGAAGTGTGGAAGTATACGTTCTTTGACTATCTTGCTAAAAAAAGGCATGGATGTATTTCAAGTGCTTCCCATTTTGGGTGCCTGTCTTGAACTGTGATTGTGGTGCATTCTTAGCCTGACTAAATGTGAGTTGAGCTCAAGCCATTCTGAGGTCCTGTTTCCAAGAGTATCTTACTTGACCTTCCCAGATATTCAGAGTATGTCTAGGAGCTTGGTTCTTTAGTTGTCTGGAAAGAAAACTTCCACAGATATAGCACTTATTTGAAAATTTTTCCCTCCTTTGGCTGTTTGGAGAACTCCCTTTAATACTATAGATTTCCTTGTCTCTTCCTGATCTAAAGGCCTCTCGCAGGGGGAAATGTGCAGTTATTCTGATGGTAGCAGGCAAGAAGGGACATTTTTTGAAAGCTGCCTGTATTTACAGCAGCATATTCCAAGGCCATCGAAAGTCTCTTTGCGTTGCTCTCAGTTGACATGTTTTGTTAGGTGATGCTGTTTCCATTCCAGATGTTACCCAATATTAATACTGGACTGTAGGGTGTGTTGTGTAGCGCACTCAGGTGTTGTGACATAGCTTTGAACAACTTGCACTTCTTGTTCTGGAAAGAGGAGTGCAGTGAGCCAGAGACTGTTCATAAATAATCTGTATAAAATAGCAGGAGCTTCGTAAAAGATTTATTTCCTCATTAAATTAGGGTTTAGCAAAAGCACTGGTCACCAAGCCCCAATGTGCAGACAGAGCCATTTCTGATAATAAGATCAGAAAAGCAATGTGAAGCAGAAATTATCTAAGACAATAGCTGTACATCATGTTGCTGACCTGGAGAACCAGGCTCGTGAGTGAGTATTTACTTGTGCTTCATAAAATTCAGGTGCCCTTGCAAAGCAAAGTGTCTCAGTGGTACAGAATGAGGACTGGTGGTGATGGTAGGGGTTTCTAACATGTTCTTGAAAACCAGCAATAGAGCAGCGCTAGTACCAGTTAGTACCAGTGCAGAGGCATTATATGAAACGTGAAACTGAAAGTAGGGTTGCAAGCTTTCTGTGATGCCAGCAGGTGCTGAAGCATTAAAATCTCTACTCTGTTGTGGTTTTTTGGGTTTTTTTGTTGTCTTTTTTTAAGGAGTTAGTGGTCTGTTTAAGAGAAGGGGGGGGGAATAAGTATTGTAAAGCTCTTAAGTGCAGTTATTTGTGAAATTATGCCTTTCAAGCTCTTGGCAACTATTCTTTTTCCTATGCAGGCTGCTATTTAGAACTGATAATCATATACAATTGCTGTTTCGTGTAACAAGTCTTGAGAATATGTGTAGCATGTAATTCTGCAAATGTGTAGTCATTCCATGTCTTACAGAGTCAAATCATTCCCTTGAAAATTTTTAATGAAAAAGGAAGGTGCTCCATTGGTATTTCTAAATAATATAACTTGGTATTATCAAGCAGAAGCTCATACCAGCCCCTAGTTATTGCCAACTATGTTAAATGGTCTTTCTCTTCTTACCTTTTCAGCATTAATAATAAACTGCAACAGCCAGAGGCAGCTGCTGGGGTACTGGAATATGCCATGAAGCACTTTGGGGAGCTGGTGAGTCCTGATGGATAAATCTCTTCTTCATGTCTTATGTTTGCCTGGTTTTTGTAGGGGTTTTTTTGTGTGTATGTGGTGGTGGTGGTGTGTTTTTTCAACCACATTCAGGTTCTATCCAGACTTATAATATTACATTGTTCATACTGAAGGTGCCTTGCTGCCTATGGGATGTATGCTGTGTACTTAGCTGCATACTAGCAAACACTGTATACAGGTAAGATAGCTGGGGAAGGCAAGAACTTGTGCAAGAACCTGATTTGGAGGAGATTTTAGCAGCTATCGTTGACACTAAATGCAGCTGTGGGCAACTAGCAACTTGACAAAATGAGTAACTTTATTTAGAAAAAGCTGGGGAGTGAGGGAGTAAGTTCCTGATCTAAGCTTTAAGTGCTTGAGGGTTTTTGAGAAGCTACATCAACACCTTCCAGGTAAGCATTTAATGGAAGTTGTGCCTTTAGCCTTTCTCATCCAGGACACACATGAACCTGTCAGAGTTCACCGATACTACTATTTAGAATAGCAGATTAACCAGTGCCTTACAGTTCTGACTGCTCACAGAAATAAAATAACCCCACTCTGTATTTCTTCTGTGTCTTTTTCTTCACAGCTTTTTTTCTTTCTTTTTTTAATAAGCATTTAATTTGTGTTCAGGGACTAAAGTATCTATGCTCTCCTGCCAGTTCCACTCTTAAAAAGATGATTTTGCAGTGATAATTATTGCAGTGCCTTTGGGTGATTGGGAAAAGGAAGGCAGCCCTGGAAGCACAGTAGACTGACCTCTTCCATTAGGAAAGTGGGAACAGTTATAGGCACAAAATGGTGGAATTTCTCTGATGTAGAATTATGTGTGGTTTTGACCTAGACTGGAAAAGAAGTCCTTTCTTGGAGAAGTATGAACTTCAGAACATCTTTGCAGCTTCCTATGATTCATTGGGTGGATTGAGCAAAGCTCTCTGTTACCTAATTCTGACCTCACTCTTTAGCAGTAAATGTAGTTCAAATTACAGAGTTTGCCAGAATAGGCAGTGAAAAGAACTCAAGAGGAGTTGTGAGCTCTACTTTCGAGAACTTAATTGAAATATTATGACTGAGCTGAGAAGTTAAAGGGCCGGTGTATAATAAACATTCGAAGTAGAAGACTTGGCATGCACAGTGTGGTTTATACTGACCCTGCCTACAGGGCTGGGAAAAGATTCTATTCTGCAGCCTATGTCAAGACATGAGCTGCCAAGGATCGAGCCGAGAAACATTGGCAGAAATAAGTATGGAAAAAAATAATAAGGCATTTTATTTCTTGAAAATTAGAAACAAAATCTAGAAACCAAAGACTGAAGAAAAGTTTGTGCAGCTGATAAGGATCACTGCTTGGCTTACTTTTAAAGTCTTTGTTACAAACCGCAGCCTTTCCATGTGAGGGCTGTGATTAGACTCTAACTACCTGCTGTATTAAAAAATTGCCTAGCAGTAGCCGGATGCACAGTGTGCTTTTGGGATTAGGTTTTGGTTTTTTTTCCACTATTAGTCACTCTGTTCCTGAACACAGGACTGTTGTTCTTGTTTAAATGCAAGCATGTGCAACAATGGGAAGTGGAATATTTTATAGATTTGCCCCTTTTCCTATTCCACCCGTTCCCCCTCTCCAAAAAAGAAAAGGACCAGTTACTGAGCTAGTATCTCAGTGACACCAAACAGAAGGATTATGTTGGATTGATCCCTCTGATAAATCTGAACTCATTTCTGTGCAAGTTGAGCAATACTCAGGATTCTTGTTTTTGCACTAGCTCAAGGCCTTTCTCTGTATCACAGATGTCCATGAGGATATTTAGAATGAAAAAAGGGCTCAGTGACTTACCAAAGATAGAATTTTTCAGGAAAAGCTGCAGTAGTGAATAAAGAACGAGGAATATTAATCTTGCTATTTATTCTGATTCCACCCCCCCCTCCATCCTCCTAGGAAATTCAGGCTACCTGGTATGAAAAGCTTCATGAATGGGAAGATGCTCTGGTGGCTTATGACAAGAAGATGGACACAAACAAAGATGATCCTGAGCTGATGCTGGGACGGATGCGTTGCTTGGAGGCACTTGGTGAATGGTAAGGAGGAATGCCTGAAGACTGAAGAAAATGGTGCCTTTAAAAATGGTGCCTACCTTTTCTCTGGATGCTGTCATCCAGGTGAAGTTTTTTTGCTTGAATTCCTGTTTACTCCTGCTTACTTAATAGTTTGAGTATTTTGAGTAGCTTCTTGCTTTGTTCATTGAAGTCAGAATTGGTAATAACATCTCTAAGCCTTTTGGGCCAGGCCATCTGATGACTTAAGGTCTCTCCGAAAGAGAACCAGCAGTCTTACTGTCGAGTCAACTCCATTTGTAACAGAGAAAGAAATTGTAAATAGAGGGGACCTCTATTTAAACATTAACTGGGCAGCACTTGTCAAAAACAATCATAAAAGGAGCTCGTTGTGGCCCTCCTTTTTAAACTGATTAAAATATGGGAGATTTCTATATTTATTCGTAGTCAGACCTATGCCTATTCAGAATGCATGGTCTTTTGCACAACTGTTAGTGGAATTGACTGCTTCCCGATAGTCACCTGCGTGTAAGATTATGCCAAATAAATTACTCCCATTTTAAAACTTTTGCCCATTTTGTAGATGGCTGGGTTTTAAATTAAAACACTTTTTTTAGCATTCATTAAGCATAGTCTTTGTGGACATTTGGTATTTCAAACCCTGTTTTAAATGTGTGTTGTCAACATGTAACTGACTCAAGTCAGTGTTTGTGAGAGGGTGAGCTGGTAGTGACTCATAGCTTGCTGGTTAACTAGGGGCTTCTGTTTTTCTCCCTGTTCACTTCAATTCAAAGAAGATAATTGGAGAAGGCATCCTGTGCACTGTAGCATGCAGTTCTACCCAGGGGCATATGTGATTTGGTCCAGGTTCCGCCTTTCTCCTGAACTTTTCGTGTCACTAGAGCTCTTTCCTGATGGGTCCTGACGTGAACCCATGGGATGGCACACAGTAAGGAGATTCCACTTCACTAAAGTCATTTTACTGTTAGAGAAACAGGGCTGTTTGAGAAACCTAATTCTAACAGCATTTTTCTGCCCTTTTTGTTTCTAGATGAGTGCGAGGCATACTGGGCGTAGCTTTTTTCAGGGGGGAAAATAGATCCTGTTACTGAGCAATTCTCAATCATCTCTCCTAAGAGAGTAGGCAGTTCCCAAAAGGGATTTGTGGAATTTCTCCCTCCTGCAGGACATGTGTTTGTGTGAAGAGTCCTCTCTGAACCTCATGCTTCTTCACATGTCAGTAGCAGACATATTACAAAAGGATGCTTTTCTTTTGTTGGAGTAGATGTTAGGCATCTATTGATAGTCTATAATGATGAGAGCAATCACAGTATCTCAGACCTGTCTACGTGCTGTTCTGGAACTGCACTCTGTCTCTGTGCAAATGTGTTTTACAATTCAGACATGCCTTTGCAAAGTGCCGTCTGCTACCTTGCAGCTGACTGTAGAGACATCATCCTGACAGAGGACTCCGCAGTTTGCTGCCGACATTCTTCAGTAGCGTTTAACTTGACTGTCGGTGCTACTGGAGTCTGCTTAGCAGAACATGACAGTTAATCTAGAACTGATAACTATGCACCATCATTATTGCAGTGCTTTGTGCAGTGATGTTTTGAAAGTACAGCCAAAATACTCTTACTCATTTGTCTCCTGATGTAGTTATGTCTGCAAGAGCCATACTACTTTATTAACATCTATGAGGTCCTGATTTACTGCTGGTGCTAGGTTTGGCTTGGTTTTTCATTTGCTTTGGGTTTTTTGCCTGGGCCATTAAGCTGTCAGGATGACTATCTTGCCTGTGGCAGCCCATCAGTTCTGTTTGACTAACTCGTCTTCCTTTTTTGGGAGGCGAGAGGATGACAGTAGAGAAAGCAAGTTGGCCTCCCTCACGGTTGGCAGCTGTTCCACTGCTACAGAGTATCCAGCCTGAGAAATTCTGGAACTGCAACACCCACAGTAATTGGTTTGATTAATGGAGCATTCACAGTTGATTTAAAAGAAATAATATAAAAAATCCTGATGCTTCCTCTCGACTGGAGATGAAAGATTCAGATCCCCTCTGAGATCTTGCCATGACAAGTCATCATGCTAGGCTACAGCAGCAGTGATTCTCTAGTCTCGGTCTTCAAACTTGATGAAGTGTTTATCCAAAATGTTTGATAGCAGGAGTCATGCACGAGCTATTCAGATCATACGTTCTTTGTACTGATGCTTGCAAAAGAAAAAAAAGCATCCCTTGTTTGGTGGTGGTTTGTTGTTTTGTTCTCTTGGTAATGGGGTTTTTTCTATATTTGTAGACTAGAGTTGGCAGTTCTGTTTGTAAAGCAGGCATTTCTAACTGCTGAGGAACAAATGAAACCTTTTGTCTGCATCTGTGTTTTCAAAGCATAGCATGCCTTTAATTTATTTTCTGATGATAGGATATTTGTCATCAGACTAGCGTGTCTGAGTTGGCCAGAGGAGAAGAATGCTATTCTCCACTCTGTATAAAAAGAACGATGGGGCTGGTTGTTGTCTTTTCTGTGGAAAGTGGTTGTTTAACAAGGAGGAATTCCTAGAAGAGTCTTTTTGCTGATCAGAAATTGTGGATTCTTCTTAGGGGGCAGCTCCACCAGCAATGCTGTGAAAAGTGGACACAGGTCAATGATGAAACTCAAGCTAAGATGGCTAGGATGGCTGCTGCTGCTGCCTGGGGTCTAGGTAATGTATTCTTGTGTGGAAGCGTATGACAGCCCACAATGTGAAAGCAGAGTTTTAACTCACTTCAGAACTGCAAAATATAAGAAGCAGTAAAATCAAAGAACAAAATTATGTACATTGTGATATGGAGTAAGTGTTATTCAACACTGAAGCACTTTGGAAAACCTGCATTTACGTAAGGTCTCTCAGTGTGGCCTTATTGATCTGAGCAGGTAATCAGTTGCTTAATTGGTCCCTTTTACTTAGTTGTACATTGAACAGAGCTCAGGCTTGAAATGAGATTAGCAGAATTTCTCTGATTTGTGGTAGACTCTTGTTTACAAACTGGAACAATGTCTGTAGAATCTTTTGATAGGTTATGTCTGCTGAGTAGACAGTTATAAGTGGAGTAAATCTATAAATGGTCTAAATATCAGTTTTGTTGATAGTCAGATAGTTACTAGAGAAGCTTGTAAGTCACTTAATCTCTGCATTCATCCATCATCCTCCTTCAAATATTCTGGAAATGGTCTAAATATCAGTTTTGTTGATAGTCAGATAGTTACTAGAGAAGCTTGTAAGTCACTTAATCTCTGCCAGCCTTCACAGAAAAAGAATGAATCTTTTGCATTGTAATTCCTTCAAATGTTCTGGAAATGTCAGAATGCAAGAAACTTTTCCATGAGGATAGCAATTTGCCTAGAGGAAAAATGCATGTTTTCACTCGTCTGTAATTCTGTGTATGTATATAACACAGACTGTCCCTGCCAAAGGCAAGCTGCTGGAAAACTGACACAAATGTAGAAGTACCACACAGCATTCAGGCCTTGTTGCTGAAGTTTAAGCACTGTAGCATAGTTCTGTTCTTATCTTGCAGAGAGGGCTGTCGGTTACTGAGGATATCTGTTTCTCTGCAGGTCAGTGGGATAGCATGGAAGAATACACCTGCATGATCCCAAGGGACACCCACGATGGTGCTTTCTACAGGGCTGTTCTGGCTCTTCATCAGGACCTTTTCTCACTGGCTCAGCAGGTAATTATCTTCTGTATTGGCTTCCCAAAACCTGGTTTAAGATGAACTAGGCTGTACTGCTACATGGAAAGACAGTGCTTTACAGCAGTCTGCTATAACCTATGAATTGCCCAATAACCTTTTTTTAAATTATTGATATATTAGACCTTGGTGATTAAACTTATCTTGTATTTCCAGAAAGTTGTATTACAGCAGTAAAATATGTACAGACAGTAGTGGTCCACTGCTGTAGAGTCTAAGATGCCATAGTCATTCTTAGGCTTCCTTATTTTTATGTATTTTTTTCTGGACAGACAGTGCACAAGGGTTATCTCAGCACAGGTTCCATTCTACAAGGCACTACTTGAGAAAAGGCATTCATGGCACAAAGACACGCATAAGATTCTGTGCACTTCTGTCTGTTGCAGCTTTTTCAGTGAAGTGTTCATATATATCACATACCAGAACTTCAGCTCTAATTTTTCTGGTAGTAGTGTTAAATCTTAGATTGAGATGAGAAATCAAGGCAAGGAATGAGTCTCTTAAACAGAGCCATATTGGTATGTTTGTTTGTCACAGAGGAGATTTGCAGAGTGACTTTTCCCCCTCTGTAGATGTGAAGCATGTTGTTTACTTTCCAAGGAAGCTCAAGTCCCATTTCTCAGAATTCTGTGCTGGCTTGCCAGCTTAGATAAAGGAGTAATTCAGTCAGCTCTGTCAAAACCCGTACATAGATTTTAGGGTGATGTGCGCAGTAAAATTAGCCAGGCATTCAAAGGGGTAGAGTTTGTGATTAACCTTTAACATTTTGAACAGGAAAAAACTATAGATGAGTGATTATATAACGGCTGGAACCAGAGCAGGATTTATTTCATGCTTGAAGAGCATGCCTTAGTTGCAGGAAGAGAAATGGAATTTGCTGTCCTGTAAAATTCATAAAAACCTGCTGGGTTACATAAAACAGTGAAAGCTATTTTCTGTCATTGTGTATTATCAAGAGACATTTCTTGAGGCTTTTTTGTAACAGACTCTGTTGTATTAAAATGTGAACTTCTCTCTTTTTCCCTCTATAAATGTTATTAATGATGATCTCTATAATGATGGTAGGATTAGAAATACTACAAACTTTATTTGGTACAAAGGCAAACTTCAGACTGTGCAGGTGATAAATGAAGCCCTCCTGACTTGCTCTATATCTGCCCCTGGACACTGTTTTCATGTTGATTCAAGCTGTAGATAACATCTTTTCCTGGTTCTTGTTGGAGAATGGGAACAATGCCAGCTTTGTTCATGAGGTGAAGCAGATGATTAGCAGTTTCAACAGTTGACTCCAGATAAAACACCACCTTTACCCAATATCTTGTTCTATTTCAGTGCATTGACAAAGCCAGAGATCTGCTGGATGCTGAGCTGACTGCCATGGCGGGAGAGAGCTACAGTCGAGCCTATGGGGTAAGTGTTTAGTTCTGTCTTCATTCTCCTCGCTGCTGCATCACACTCTGTAGAAGTTGCATAAAACTTCTGAGTAGTGCTTGTATATAAGACCTGTGTAGACCCAAAAGCAAAATGGCTCTTGTCAGGTAAGAAATATAACTTCGTAGGAGCAGCTTTGGGTCAAATTAAGCAGTGAAGTGAGCCCCTCCCCCCCCCCAAAAAAAAAAAAAAAAAAAAAAAAAAAGAGAAGTGGGCCCCGCCCCCCCCCCCCAAAAACAAAAAGAATTGATGTTTAGAAATCTTGAGTCAGCAGATTGTCTAGATACCAGTATATAACTTTACCAATATATGTCCTTCACCTGTTGGGCAGCATATGTACTTAAGATTTTGATGCCAAAATACTGTTCCTTAATTATAGATTTGTTCTGTAGTGATTGGAATGGAATGTGATTGTTTCCTTCAGGCTATGGTATCCTGCCAGATGCTGTCAGAGCTGGAAGAGGTTATCCAGTATAAACTTGTACCAGAGCGCCGTGAGATCATCCGCCAGATCTGGTGGGAAAGACTGCAGGTACATCTATGTAAAGATGAAGGATGGAGATGCTGATGTGCTGGCGTGAACAGCTTACTTTTGAGTCAGCGTGATGGCTCAGCAAATCTTTCCATTTCTCTTTATATCTCAATAGCAGATATGCTTACGTGGCTGCATGCTTTCTGTCTCCTTTGCATTTGTCCTTGTTGTCTGGGCATTCCTTTTGTTAATGTTCCTGAGGTATCTACTGATGTGACATTTTAGTAGGGTGAAGTAGATGTGTACAGAATGATGATGCTAGTAACATCATCAAGGCTGCTTATCTCGGTGTTGGATTGCACCTGGAAATACTGGTTTGGATAAGGCTTTTTACTTGGCTGGCTGCATTTTAAGGAGAAGTGAATTCTCTCACAATGCTGGAAGACTGGACAGAGATTTCACAGACATGTAAAAGATGGTCCTGTTTCTTTTTGACCTCTTACAAGAACATTTCCAATTGGTTGGCCTTGTCCTTATTTTAAGAGACCTCTAGCAATGCTGCTTTTCCTGTATTTGCAAAAAAGTTTGTGCCTTTCTTACTGTAAATAGCAGAAATCCAAAGCACCTCTGAAAGTTTAAATTGGCCAAATATTTTGAGACTTTCCTTACAGGAGGCATTCCCACAATGAAAGTGGACATCATCAGGTGAAGTAGTACATACAGGAATACTGTTTAAAGAGGTGATTCCTGCAAGGGAAGGAAGGGGAGGGGGAAAAAGCATAATTAGGGTAAAATGCTACCAAATTATACCAAAATTATACCAAATTTTGATATACTTCCACGAGGAACAATTTCTCCCTATGCAGAGTTCTTCGCTGTGACTGCTATATCTGCCTTCTTATGAAAGGCTGTTGCTGTTGCATATTTTTTTAGCTTTTTGGGAAACTCTGACAAAGCTTCTCGTCTCCCATCTGCATTCCTGTCTGGAAAAGCTCAGGAGCATTCCACTGGGGTGGAGAAACTGAGAGTGACAGGAAATGTAATGTCTGAATACAGCTGTTTATAGTCCTGAGAGCAGTACATATAGTTCTTGCACATTTTATAGCTCCTTTTTAATAATTTTAATATGCTTACTGGATGAGATTTATTTGGGTGTAAGGGAACAAGCTTTGCCTAACTTCCCAGCCTGCAGTTTTGGGGAAAAACAAAAAGGAAAAGAAATAGATGCTTTGGTGCTAAGATGCTTGCTGCCTTTGGAAATTCTTTGTTTACCTCAAAATTAAGTCTAAGTCACCTCTAGATCAGTATGAACTTCAGAGCATCACTGTTACCCTGAAGTACCTGGCCATTACAGCAAACACTGTATATTTGGTTGTTCCTGTCCTTTCCGTAGTTCTCCTTCTCTGTAGCATCCTTGAACATTTGAAATATAGACGTAGCCTGCTCTGACTGACAATGTTGTTGTACCTCTCCCTCAGACAAACAAGAACCAGACAATGCTTGCACAAGCAGTGTAGCAGTTGGAACTGCAGTTTCTGGCAGAGTATCAGTTCAGTCATGCCAGCCTTTAAAAGCAACACATGCAAGGAGAAGAAAAAGGGCAGTAACAAAATTATCTTTGCAACCATTTGGTTTTGTACCATCTCCATATTGAGATTTGTCACTGTTTAAACCAAAAATAGGCTTTAAAACTAGGTTGAGAAGTGTTATAAAACCCTTGACTGGTTTCAGGTTTGCACAAAGCCCTTTCCTGAGTTTTGGGTGCATTTCTGCTTTAGAAGCTTTTCTCCTTTTTCTATTAGAGGATATCATTAGACTGCAAACAATGAGCTGGCTGCAGAGAATAGGAGTCAAGGACTTAACCTGCTTCATACATTGCAGTCTGAAAGAAATAGCCAGCTAGTTCGTGATGTCAGCCTGCTGTGAATTATAGATACTGAAGTCTCTTCATCTTGGGAAAAGTCCCTTCAGGTTCTGAGGCTCTATGGAGTAGATTGGAGATAAAATGCTAACAAGTTCTCTCTTCCTTTTCTTCTCAGGGCTGTCAACGAATTGTGGAAGACTGGCAAAGAATACTGATGGTCCGATCTCTTGTTGTGAATCCCCATGAAGACATGAGAACTTGGCTCAAATATGCCAGCCTGTGTGGCAAGAGTGGGAGACTGGTGAGCATTATCAAGCTCTAGCCTCTACCGCAGATTTTTAGACAATTGGCTTCGTCATGCTGCTTCAACCTTGAGCATTTCCAAATACTTTCATTGCCTGAGTCAATGGGCTGTCTTCTGAGGAGGAGACTGGTCAGAAATTGTTGAAATACTACAACTGTAACCAGCATAGAGTTCATGCTTGTAGCCAAGGTTATTTTTGTGGGACTAGTATTGTACCTGAGAGCCCCAGCAAATTTTTGTTGCTTGCTATACCTGAAAGTTTTTATGCAGAACTGGCAATTATTAATAACAGCTCTCCCCTGTTAAAGCACTCTTTGTCAAATCTAGAATGTGATGATGTTATTGTTGAACATTACAATCCTATTTCAACATTCATTGCATGCTTTATTACCAAAAATACTTGAAACAGAGACTTCACACTCTTCACTAGTTTCTGAAATGAGACTCTAATGCTCTGATCCCAGTTAAGACGTGGTTTATAGTGTGGTGTTCTTACGAGTCCAGAGAGTGGTAATAAGGTTGATATATCTGTGTTTTATCTGGACGTTCAGAGGTATTTTTTTTAGTGGTGGGCAATAGCAGTTTCATGTAGTCAACATGAAATGGAGGAAAGAATAAGCTTGTTTTAACCTGCTTTTTTTCTCTTTGCAATTTTCTCCAGGCTTTGGCCCATAAGACACTTGTCCTGCTCTTAGGAGTAGATCCATCTCGACAGCTGGATCACCCACTGCCAACAGTACATCCCCAAGTGACTTATGCATACATGAAACATATGTGGAAGAGCGCCCGTAAGGTACAAAAGAATAAAGTACTCTGTTTCACTGCTCAGGTTTTGTGTGGTGCCACGCACCATAGCTCTTCATAATCCCCACATAACAGAGTCAAGGCTGAAGGTTTTTTGTTTTTCTCTTGCCTAAAAAAGAACAACTAATTGCTTTCCTTATTGTTACTCGGAAGGTAAGCTTTTGAAATTTTCCTCTAAAACTCTGCAGTGACAGAGAAGACCTGGCCCTAATTTTATTTCCTACATTGCAAGATGATTTTTGCTAAACCAGTATCAGGTACCCAAGGAATGCAGCCAAGGTTAATGGTCAATAGTAGCTCTTCTGTCCTCACCAGGATTTTACTGTGCAGGCTTAATACTTGTTTTTTCTTCCATTGCCCTGATTGCCAAGCCTCACCACTGTACCTATGGTTCGGGTTACATGCTGAAAGAGGGAAGTAAGGGGTTTTTTGTTAGCAGTTTTAGAGAAGTATCCTGAGCGTTTGGTACTTAATTGCTGAGCAGAACTGACTTTTATTAAGGACATTATTGAAAATTTCTAGCTGAAAGACTGCTGAAAAGTACATAGGGTTTTGTCATAGGAACAGTTTGGCTCCAAAGAGCCTAGAGTGAATGTTTTTGACATTGCAACGCAGGGAGAATTTACATAACCAAATCCAATAAGCTCCAGACTGGATAACTTATCTTTTTTTAATATACATTAAAGCCTCCAT
Source organism: Mesitornis unicolor (assembly GCF_000695765.1). Taxonomy (NCBI): domain Eukaryota; kingdom Metazoa; phylum Chordata; class Aves; order Mesitornithiformes; family Mesitornithidae; genus Mesitornis; species Mesitornis unicolor. Next base: position 19,328 of record NW_010164453.1, on the reverse strand, counting down.
TTATCCTCATACTCTGCAACATCTTTTTTATTTTTCCTGTCTTTGGGATTGCCAGCACTGGAGCAGAGCCATTGCTGTGGGAACATTGCCATGACCTAACTATTCTTCATTTGAATTTAAAAAGCAGAAAGAGCTGCTGGTGAGGCCCTGATCTATTTGCTTTGTAAAGCAATGCAATGGTCTCTTACTTTCTTCAGTAAATGACTCAAGAAGTATATGGGTCTTCTGCCTGCCTTTTTGAGTGAAAGAGGACTTTCTGTGTTTGACCTGTGATGAAGAAATAGACCAACAAGATGCGGGAAACTGGTGCAGTTGTAGAAAGCAGAGTGAAAGAAAGCACAAAGATGAAGAGGGTGGGGGAAGAGAACGCATCTGAAATAAACTGATGCAACAATATGTGGAGCCCATGAAGACAGGGAAAAAGAAAGATCAGAAAAGCAAGAAAGATGAGAAGGAGAAATAGATGTGGTTAGAATCATCTCCTCTTGCTCGTTGAATGATTTCCTATTTAAATACAGTGCATAAGCTCTGTGCTTAGGGGCTTTTTTTTTCCCCTAACACATTAAAACTGGGTGTTGTTTACAGTGCTGGGGGAGAAATACTTTACCCAAGGTAGCATTAGTCCTAGACCTGCATGCAAGTCTTTAACCCTTTCTGTGAGCACCCTTCTGCTGGAAGGGCTCACTCAATTATTTAGTCCTTTATGGCACTTGGAAAGTAAATGCTTACTTTTGAAATTCATGGTTAAAGGTGCAGATCCGTGGCAGAAGCAGCAATGTTAGGGTTACAATAGCATTTGCAGTCTGGAGTGATACTTCAGTGTTTGTTTGTACCAAACACTGAAAGTGATTAGGGAATTTTCCTTGTACCAGGAGTATTATGTGGTTGGGTGTATCCTTATGTCCTATTTTGAGTGACTGTCATTAACTAAATAACACATAGCTATACCTAGTGATGTATGTAGACAGGAGGCTTCTGCAACTGTGTGTTCACTTGGTTTGGTATCCTGAATAATAAGCTACTGAGGTGGGCTGGTATGGTAGGAAATGACCATTTTCTCAAGCTGAGGAGTTCAGGGTTGACTGGTTAACCTAAAATGTTTCCTCACTGCCATTGTGGCACTTGCCAGATCCAGTAGGAAAAAAACCTGGCATCTAGATGGAAACCAGCCATGTAGAACTTGCAGAGCTGCACGACAATCTTTTCTTAAACAGCGGATAAAATGATGGAGAAGTAAACCCTATTGCATTTCTTCTAACGAGGACCTTTGCCAGCAGCTGCATTTTACAGACATACACCATAAGAAGGCTGCATACAAACCTAGGAATTCAGTTGTTGAAGAAAACATATTGCTTTCAGTCTTTAAGTGCTCTGCCTGGGACCTGAAGTGCAGATTGTTAGGTGTATCTAGATATGAGAGGGGAACATAACTCGCAGTATCTTCATCTACTTTTGACAAATGTCTGGTATAACAGCATAACTATTTAAGATTGTTATTCCCCTCCTTTCTAACCAAGTTAGGTTACAAGCTGTGGAATGCCCTCCATTACTGTTAATTGTGTGATACTTTTTTTTATCTCACCCTGGGCTAATACTGTTTTTTTTCCTGACAACTGGCTTGTGCATGCTGACATTTGAATGGGATAGATGAGGCATTTCAGCTCAGGTGATTCTTGTCTCACTCTAAAGTAGCTCATTCCTGTAGAGGGAACAGAAGTAAATTGGACTCATAATAGCATATTCTGCAGTTTTTGACCTGAAATGGCCTTGCAGATTGCAAGAGCTTTACTCTAATTGTTTCCAGTGAATTGTGCATTCTTTCTTTTCTTAAATCTTTAATTTCAGGGTTTTCTTACCCCATAATTCTTTCCAAGGAATTTCAGAAAGAGTCAGTAGTGCAAGTTGCTTTAGCACTACTGTCTTATGTAAGCCTGGCCAAAGCTGAGGGGTTAGGAGGGAACATCAGGAAGCTGCAAGTTTTCCTTCAGGCATTATTTCATCAAATTGTTTTTTTTTCAGGCCACAGCATATTATAGACAGGCTTCTCTGGACCTGTAATCCTGTCTATTATGATAGTGACAATTTGTAAGCTACGAACATTTGGGTTGTTTTTATTGGAATTGCTGGTCTGTCTTCGATGTGCGTGCTCAATTGCAAACAAGACATCTCTATATCATTACTAGAATCTCACTCTGCATGAGCAGTAACAGGACATTCTCTGCTGCTATTTACCAGTTTTCTTCTTGTTCAGATGACCTTATCACTTTGCCACAGTTGAGTTCTTGCACATCAGAGCACAACAATTGCATGTGTTATGGATGGTCATGCTTTTGACTTGTATGTATGCCATGAGTATGTGCCTGGCATTGGAAGGATGCAGTTATTTGTTCCTCAGTGTAGCAATTCAGTGGCCAGATTTCCGAGATATCAAGAATCTCTAACCTTTTCATTTATTTGGTGCTACATATATAGATCAACTGATTTTAGAGGGATGTAAATGGCTAAAAAGCTTTGAAAGAAAATAAAACTGTGTTTTTTGTTTTCAGTGAAAATTTATTTCCACTTTATTATCCTCTCTTGTGAAGTTGTATTTAACCCCAGTGGTCCTTACTGTAACCATCATCCCCTTACAGATCGATGCGTTCCAGCACATGCAGCACTTTGTGCAGACGATGCAGCAGCAGGCACAGCATGCTATTGCCACTGAGGACCAGCAGCACAAGCAGGAACTCCACAAGCTCATGGCACGGTCAGCACCTGGTCTATCATAATTTTCAGTAAATGTTACTGTGACACATCAGCATAAACAATCTTGTATTTGTCACTGGCAGCTGGTTATATTTTTCCAGCACTGTGTCTCACTGGCAGAAGGCAGAGCTCTCAGCATTGCTATTTCACTGGTTTTCAGGAGATCCGGTCAGTAGGAAAGAAACACTTCCCACATGCCTGGCACCCATGCTTGGCAGTGTGTGCCCTTAATACAACAGCAGCGCAATGGGCAGTAGGTGCCCTGCATGTGATCGTCTCTTCAGATGTGTTTTCAGTGCAACAGTATTTTATAATCTCCATGTTCCTCTATGGATCTGGAGGTGCCAGATCTGTTGTTTCCTGTTTAAAGAAGTTGTGTAGGGCTTACTACTGAAGGTTTTGGGGTTTTTTTTAAATGGAGACATGCACTTAATTTGCTTTTATGAGAATGGGAACTTGATAACAGCATAGTAATCTTTTTTTTTTTCAGAGGGACTATCATGGAAGGCAAATTAGTAATGAATTGGAATATTTTTCTTACACAGTGCTTTTTGGAAAACTTAAAATATAGAAAATACAGCTGTGTAACTGCGGTATTTAAAGCCTGCTGAGGGAGCAAAGTATTAAGCTTTGCACAAACCTTCACAGCCCCACCCTGCTGCAGTAAAAATATGTTGTTTTTCCTTTACTCTGGGAGGGGATGACTTAATGGGGTTCTGGCTTGGGGGAATAGCAGTTGCTCTGTTTCCACTGTTTGTCTGCTGCAGTGTTGTCTCCAGAAGGCAAGTCTGTATGGTGATAAGTATAGCTAACCAGCACATACGCTGTCTGCATTTTATCAGTACTGATGCTACTGTTAGCTACTTTTTACATTTATTTGATAACTGATACAAATGAGGAGCCTTACATGTTAACATGTATGCTCCCAGTCTGCAGAAAAGGCTTACTGAGTGGATTTACCACATGAGATGTCTTTCAGACTTCAGATAAGAAGTCTGCCTCTTAATGCAGCAGGCTTCATTTTCATTCTAGGTTCTGATTCAATAATCCCTTTGCTTAACCAGGTGTTTCCTGAAGCTGGGCGAGTGGCAGCTGAACCTGCAAGGCATCAATGAGAGTACCATCCCCAAAGTCTTGCAGTACTACAGTGCTGCAACAGAGCATGATCGCAACTGGTACAAGGTCAGTAAGGAAAAGGTTCCAGGCACCATTGCAGAGATCAGTGTATTTAATCACAGCTGATACTGCAGGAGAGGAAGATGTTCACAGAAAGATCTCCTATAACTATCTGCCTTGTTACTGAGAATAGGATTCAAAAACCAGAGAAAGCAGCCCAAGGCAACCATGAGATTATTTAGAATTTTATCTGGCTGGTAAAACTAGGCCACCAATCAGTTTCTAGTCTTCTGTGACTTTTTCTCCTATCAGTTAACGTGAAGGAGAAAGGATAGTCTAAATGGAAAAAAAATAATTAACTTAAAATTAACTCACTCAGCATACTTGAACTAGGAAAGTAGCCCTGATGATAATTCTCTAAAGAGCCTTTGATTTCAGGGTTGTGAAATTTCAATTAATATTTGGTGCCAGATCTTCTCTGGGGCAGCCATCTCCTGCATTTCTTCCCGTTACACCTCCCCTCCTCCTAACTTATTAGACTTCATTTTAAGCTTTGAAAAATCAAGGTGCATTTGAATGGAATGTGATTTAATTTTTTCTACAGAGCTCATTTGCCTTAATATTCAACAGTGAGCTCCTGGCCAAGAACACACCATGATGTTATTTAAGATAATAAGGCAGTTAAAACTACAAGTGATTAGAGAAAGCAAGGCATTGTGTTGTCTGCAGAGTATTATTACTACTGCTCTGTAGGCTCAGAAAGGTTGGATTATTATCTCTAATAATTAGGAAGTACAAGTTGCAGAAAGGATTCATCTTCCTTCTGACTTTTGTTCTCTCTTGTTGGCAGGCCTGGCATGCCTGGGCAGTGATGAACTTTGAAGCAGTGCTTCACTACAAACATCAAAACCAGGCCAGAGATGAGAAGAAGAAACTCCGTCATGCCAGTGGAGCCAGCATCACCAGTGCTAACACTGAGGGCAGCAATAGTGAGAGTGATGCAGAGAGCACAGAGAACAGTCCCATCCCCTCTCCAGTGCAGAAAAAAGTCACTGAGGTACCCTCCTTCCCTGGTTATGTTGAGAGATTGGTACGTACTGCTTAGATAGAGGAAAATGTGATGGCAGGGAACAAGCTACTGTGAGTACCTGGCTTGTGGAAGCTGGCTGTATATATACGTGCTCATGGCTTACAGTAGAACTGAGGAAGTTCAGCTTAACTCAATCTGAAGAGAGAAGGACTAAATTAATGCAAAGGATCGTTAGTTAACTGCTAACTAAAGCAAAGGTATGGATGGCTATCATAGGTGATGCAATGGGCATTAAAAATTCTGCTGCTTAAGCCCTTTTTTTTTAGAGTGTTTGGAATCCCTTTTCCTTACCAATTATAGTAGGGTTGTAGTTTTTAAGCTGCTTTGCTCTCCATAGTTTTGCCAACAAACTGAAGTATAAAAACACTTCACAGTATGTCTCCTGCCAGGCTGAGAGACCTATGTGTAGTCAAGCAAATGATAAATTCCAGAAACAACGTGTCTTATGAGTAGTATGAACAGAAGTCAACTGTAATGTGGATTATATCTGTGTTTCCACATGTTGTTCCCT
>NW_010164453.1:0-13744 GCF_000695765.1 Mesitornis unicolor | reverse complement strand
TCCGGATCCATATCTCTGTCTCGGGGAAACAACCTACAAGACACTCTGAGGTACATAATAAAGCACATAGTAAACAAAATCCAGCTGATAAGGGCACATGCTTTAAGATTAGGTAGAACCTGTTTCTGCTTTTTTTGTTATAGTTAAACTAAGCAAATGCCTCAGTCCAAGCTGATTTATATTAGATGGATTAACCCTTATCCTACTATCTCAGTGTTCTGGGAAGAAGAGTAATTTGTAAATGTGCTGAAGGTATTTGACTGGATTGGGGTTTTTTTGTTGTGTTGTTGTTGTTGTTGTTGTTGTTGTTTCATTCCTAATGAATGTGTTTCTCTTTATCAGGGTCCTTACTCTGTGGTTTGACTATGGTCACTGGCCTGATGTGAATGAGGCTTTGGTAGAAGGAGTCAAGGCAATCCAAATAGACACTTGGCTGCAGGTAAGGAACACAAAGGGCTAAGACAAATCAGTTCTGAGGGGAGCTTGGTGATTTGTTACACTATATTTGTGATGATCCTTTGCTAAACATTCCTCTGCAGGTGAGTGGTGAGAGCAGTAGGCAGCACAATTGGTAACTGATTTATCAAGCATCTTGAACAGAGACATGAGACATATTCTTGTGTACATTTCTGTAATTATATGCAGATTAGTGCATATGAATGAAAAAGAATGAAAATTTTAAAATTGAAGACAAAGTACATTCAGTGGTGATCAAGTATAAAACACCACTGTGCTGCTCTGATGTAATCAGTCTATTTTAAGATGGCTCTGTAGAATGGCTCTTGTAAATTTAAAAAACGGCTTTATTTCTTATTTAAGCATTACACTTCAAGACACATCTTACTCTTTCTGTAAGAAGATCCTGTAACTGTTTTGCACAGAACATTTGATATCTCACTGAGCTGTTCTACATTTGTGACACTGTTTGGAACTTTGTGTTATCCTCTGAGTATCCCAAAAATGAATAGTGGGTCTCTGTCTCCTTTAGAGACTGAGTTCTCTAGCAGAGGGCAGAACAGCTTGTGAATTAAACACATGAGATGACAGAGATGTTTACTTATCCGTACTACTAGGTTATCCCTCAGCTGATCGCGAGAATTGACACCCCTCGGCCATTAGTAGGACGTCTCATTCATCAGCTCCTCACAGATATTGGACGGTACCATCCCCAGGTAAGTTTTGGCTTAGAGAAGGAATTTCCATGGACTGATAAGCAGTTAAGGCATTTCCTGTGTTCCATTTCACCACCCTGTCTAGATGCCTGCACTGGAAGTCACAGCAAGTGAGGATGGGGACTATTTCTGCTGCTACTTCTTTTACTTCAGCACTGTTCACATCAAAATGGAAAGAAGAAGTGAACGAGTCATGCAGCAGGGAAAGTTCTGTCTGTCAAATAGAATACTGGGTAGTGCAAATCACCTTCTTAAATATCAATAAGTGACTACTAGGAGGCCACCTCACAGACATTTTATCTGAATTTCTTCCTACAGTGTGGAAAATCACAAAATGCCAAAAATGGTTTTCTGTTCTTCCAGTTTGATACAGGCTCTCAGTCATTCTGCTACTCGATGAACTAAAGTCTTGTAAGCTTTTCAGACTGGACAACTTTGACTAGCAAATTCCTATCACCTTTCTAGAAGCAAGCTTGCTTTCTCTTGTCTGGCCCTAAGGCTGTTATTTATTAATAATTTATGTAGCTCTTTTGTGTGGTTCTGAAATATTATTGGTGATTGTCCCTTGTAGGCCTTGATCTATCCTTTGACTGTGGCTTCTAAATCTACAACCACTGCTCGTCACAATGCTGCGAATAAGATCTTGAAGAACATGTGTGAGCACAGTAACACCCTGGTGCAGCAGGCAATGATGGTGAGTATTTAATGTACCATAAAGTGTGTTTCAGGAATGAACATACCCCAGGTATAACACAAAATGACTATTCCTTGTCAATTTTGTTCAAGTACAATTAACTTGGGGTTTTTGCAATTGGTAGAATTCACAGTATTAGTATAATTCCAAAATAATACTTTAATTTAAAAAGGACCATAATATTCAAACACTGAGTTCATGTGCCTCCTTATGAATAAATTTAAAGAATAAGTAAATGAAGAATCACTGTTCCATAAAAATATATTTTTGCTTAATCCAATGTGGAAACCAAACGTATTGAGCATAGGATGGAAAGAAAAATTTAATTCATTTGCAAAAGACTTCTATGAATAAATGAGAAGTAATACTTTCAGGCCAAGCTACACAAATATAAAAATTTTTAAAAGCAAGAAATAAAGTGAGAAAAATCTGATCAGCTTCTTGCAGAAGAGTGCAACAGTATTGTGGAAGTTCTTGTGGCTCCCTCTAGCTGCCAGCAACAAATATTTCATAATCATTAGAGAAGAAGAAAATTTTGCATTAGTAAGTCAGTGTACAGTCATAGCGTTTTTCTTTAGACGTTTAATCGTTTCTCCTGTCCTAAACCAGGTGAGTGAAGAGCTAATCCGTGTAGCCATCCTATGGCATGAGATGTGGCACGAAGGTTTGGAGGAAGCATCTCGTCTATACTTTGGAGAAAGGAATGTGAAGGGAATGTTTGAGGTGCTGGAACCACTTCATGCCATGATGGAGCGTGGGCCTCAGACTTTAAAAGAGACATCTTTCAATCAGGTATCAGCAAGTGGCCAAGAGTATAACCTTCTGCATGCCCTCAGAAACAGGCAGGACAGCCACCTGACCCAGATGTGTTACAAGGACCTTTGCAATCTAACACAGAGTAAATCTGTTTGGACTCATTGTGTTAGTTGCAGGCTTCATCTTCAGATATGTATTGCTTTTGGTGACTACAGTGCTGTAGGGGCCATGGTAGTACAGATTGTCCTGGAGCCTTATATTGGTTGGGTGTCTGTTAGGGTCTGGAAAACATACAACTGCATTGCAGTTAAGTTTTCTGACTCCAGTCTGCTTTGCTTCATGGTAACCACTAGCACAGATAGCAGAGGTGACCTCCCTCAAGCCAGCAAAAGGAATTTGAGCTTGTGAGCCTACTGTTAAAGGGTGATTTAATTCATTCTGTTGCCTCCTATCATGAAGCCTATTTGTGAGCAACATTGTCTATTAAACTCAGTGCATATCTTGGATCCAGGAATATCTTTAATTCCAATATGCTATAAAGATGTGAGATCAAGTATTTGTAATGCAGTTTGAAAATGGACTATGATGTTCTTTGTAGGTATTAAGTGGTCTCCACCTGTTCCACTATAGTCTGTAGAAATGTTTTTCTTATGCTGTTTTTCACTTCCTCTCTAGGCCTATGGCAGAGATCTAATGGAAGCTCAGGAGTGGTGCAGAAAGTACATGAAATCAGGAAATGTCAAAGACCTAACTCAGGCTTGGGATCTCTATTACCATGTGTTCCGGCGTATCTCAAAGCAGCTGCCTCAGGTAGGGGAGTGGTACAGTTCTGTTGTGGGTCTTACAGTGCAAGTTGTTAATACCAATCTTTATTTCATGTTTTCTGGTTATTCAAAGCATTCAAATTCAGCATTCTGGAAATACTCACATAAGATTTGCTGCAAGTTTGCTGCTTGTGTAGCACTTCCTACAAACATCTAAATTAGCGACGACTGACTGAACTGCTCGAGGTCCCTCAACAGCATGAACTCTTCAGATGTTTCAGTGACATTTCGCTGAAATACTAAGGGGTTGTATTTCTTCTGGTTTTGGTAGCTCACCTCTTTGGAACTACAGTATGTGTCACCAAAACTCTTAATGTGCCGGGACCTGGAATTGGCAGTGCCAGGAACGTATGATCCCAACCAGCCCATCATACGCATTCAGTCCATTGCGCCCTCACTGCAGGTCATCACCTCCAAGCAGCGGCCCAGGAAGTTAACATTAATGGGTAAGAGAGAGCAGTTTTCACTTACCTATTCTAGTGTTTAAACAGTCATTGCTTTTAGGTCAAAATGCATATTTACCAGGTAAAACCTCTCCTACATTTATTTTCAAGTGCCATATTTCTTAGTGGTCTGGTTAGTCTGACTGCCCCAGTGTCCAGTTCTTGTGTGTATGTGTATTTGCTCTTACCTGTTCGTTCAGCAAGAGTAAAATTTTGTGTATTGATTCTTCTGCAGGAAGCAATGGACATGAGTTTGTATTCCTTCTGAAAGGTCATGAAGACCTTCGCCAAGATGAGAGAGTGATGCAGCTTTTTGGGTTGGTAAATACTCTGCTAGCAAATGACCCAACTTCTCTTCGGAAAAACCTCAGGTATGTACTGTGGTTATTCACTGAATGTGCTTATGCATAAGAGACACCCTATGTAGGTGTAGTTTCCAAGTGATCCTTGGCACAACCACCTGGTTTGTGGGGAAGTGGTGAATCTTGGAATGAAGCTAATTTAAAAAACAAACAAAACCCACAAAACAAAACACAAACAAACAAATATTCATAGACGTCAAACTGGGAGGAAATATATCCTGAGAGGATTATTTGTTTTATTTAAGTCCCATCTTGTAAATATTTATCATCTTTGAGGCAACTGCTATTTCAAGACAGTTTGAGTGCTGCTTTAGGAGCCTGAGAACAAGATTTTCTTTCAAGGATTTCTTATTATCTTCAATAAATAGCATGGTGAATAGTCACTGACTGCAGTTCTGTGCAGTGTCTTTCAAGCATGAACATATCAAATGTCACGTGCAAATAACAGATCATCGTGGGTGACATAACAGGTACCTTCTGAAAGCAGTCTTTCAGTGAAAACCACGCAAGCTTTGAGAATGTCCGTAGATGATCTGGCAGCAGTCTATCCAAATGGATGTTTCAGGTCTGTTTGAAAAGAAGAAAAGCAGAGCAACTACTGAAGTGAACTTGGATCAGAATCAGATTTAGTAGTAGTTCTTTAAGCATCTCAAAATGTAATAATTCACAAAATACAACAATTTGAGCTCTGATTCTCTTTTTTTTCCTGTAGCATCCAGAGATATGCTGTTATTCCACTGTCTACAAATTCAGGCTTAATTGGTTGGGTCCCCCACTGTGACACACTGCATGCACTCATCCGAGACTACAGAGAGAAGAAAAAGATCCTGCTCAACATTGAACATCGCATCATGCTGAGGGTAAAGGGCAAAGCTGGCACAGTTTTTGGTACATTCTGTTAGGACTCCAGTGTCTTAATGAAGAATAATGGTGTGCAGCTTGTTCTTCTTTTGCCTATTTTCTGATTGTTATTGGTACTAGTAATAAACGCAAAAATACCAAATAAGAGTTACAAAAACGCTACCAAGAGGTAAAATTGGCCGTGCATTTATTTGTTTCTCCTTTCCTGTTTTAGCAGTGATCACAGGTTGTAACTACCTGGTGACTAAAATGTGTTTGGAATTTTGCATGGCTATAGCTTGCCTTATACAAGGTGCCATGCTGCTGGCATTTACAAACATTGTGTCTAAGCAACAGGGCCAAAATTAGAAAGACTGGAGAAACTGAACATTATTAGAAAAGTTGGAAATGCCTGCCAAATAAGGAAAGCATGTGCAAACCCAGAAGACTTGTTTGGATAATGTTTTTTGAAACATATTTACCCTTCACACTATTCTAATTAAATATGCATATGGACTACTTTGTATGCTAAATCATTTGCTGTCCCATTTAAAATGAATTCTTTGCTGTTGGGTGGTCATCTGACTGTGTTTGGGAACATACTGGTCAGTCTACAAATAATTTCATAACAAGTTTATATTGAAATTATTTGATTACTGTGTTTCTTATAGTACAACTAGGGATTACTAGAGGTGGTTTTTCTTAAGTTGCTGAGTGTCACCTCTCAATTATAGATGGCTCCAGATTACGACCACCTGACTCTGATGCAGAAAGTAGAAGTATTTGAACATGCTGTCAACAACACAGCTGGTGATGACCTTGCCAAACTGCTGTGGCTGAAAAGTCCGAGCTCAGAGGTGAGTTCAGCACATGTAATGGTTTGTGTTTGTCAATCAGCATCATGTGGAATTACCTCCTCTGCAGAATGAGTGAAAGAGATGGAATTTATTCATCATGAACTCTAGATGAATCACTGCAGAATGTGTACACACACGTGGTTATCCCCTCCCAAGGGGCCTTACAAGACTCAGATCACAATGGCTACCAGGGTGTAGTCCAAAGCACAAGACTGGAGACTGAAGCTCCATATACTGCCCACAGGGAGAGAAAAGCAGGAGCCTTAGAATGTATTCCCTTAATGGCTTAGACATCTAATTCAAGGCTGCAGGATGTTTGAACCCCCTCAGGCATATGGAGTGTATTGAACCTAAGCATATGATCACAGTTTTGATTTGTGCAAAATGCAAATAGTTAAAGTATAAATGAAAATATAAGCTACAACATGCAACATGCCTGCCTGGCCTTTTTTATTTTGTCTCTACTTGTAGGTGTGGTTTGACAGAAGAACAAACTACACTCGTTCACTAGCTGTGATGTCAATGGTTGGGTACATTTTGGGCCTTGGGGACAGGTAAGTGAAATTGTAAAGGTATCTTTTAAATAAAAGCGCAGACTGTGTAGGTCTATCAATTATAAATCCTTTGATCTGTTCATATGATAACATCTTCCATTGTGGTTATTGCTGAATTGTAATGATACCATCTTTCAGGACCTAATTGTGCTGCCTTTATTTTCAGCACTGCAGACATGAGATATAGGGTTTGTGTATCTTGAGTACAAATAAGTGTTTCTTCCATTTTGAGAGGAATACGCACAGACTTACATCAAGGACCACAAGTTCTATCTTTGTCCTTTCACTCACAGAATGGGAAATCTTTCTCCATGCATTCTGTGAAACAGAGATATCGTTGACTTTTGCCATCAATCGATGTGCTTTGTGTAGATGAGATGGCAGTGTTTTTTGCAAAGCCTGTTAAGACTGTACACGTACATTAAGCTTTTTGGAGAGAAAAGAAGCACCATGATCAAGCATCTGTTTTTGTTCTCTGAAGTAGCAAAAAGAAATCCAGAAAGTATTTAGTGGCAGAGGTCTTCTGAGTGTCCTTCCAAATGAATTCAGTAACACTACCTATTTTGCATATTTTTTGCCTGTTGGATATTTATTCTGTGAAGCAGGAACCTCTAGTGCAGTGTACATTCACAGCAGTCATCAGAGATGCATGAAGTCTCCATAAATACTCCCCAGAGAGTGTTCTAGACTTAAAACAAATCAAAGTTAATGGTGGTTTAACTATTACTTAACATGGTGCTGCTTATGATCTCCAGTGCAGACCTGTTCTGGAGGCAAGTATGTGCAATCCAAATGGATTGGGCAAATAAGATAAAATTAACAACTTGATTCAGTATATGACTTACTGTCACAAGGGGAACATCATAGCTTCCAAAATACTTCTGAAGGCAATGTATTTTAGATTTAAGGTGTGTAATGCAAGAACATCTAAACCCTGAAATGTTTTCACAACAAAAGCTTACATTCCTGAACCTAAAGGTATTTATAATGAAATTATAAACCTTTTTTAAAATTGAACTGAACCAAAATTGGAACAAGTCAGCATGAACAGCAGAAACAGTACTGTGGTTTTCCTAATCAGGATTGATTCTCTTCTCTTCTGGTGGTAATCCAATTTGCATTACTTTACCTGTAACATAATTCAATACATTTTTCTGTACTGAAAAAAAAAATGAAAAAACGTAAAACAAGTAGAAAAATCTATCCTAACTGGAAAAAAAAAGTTCAAATCCGAGAAAGGTACTGATGGTTCTGGTCCAATAGGTTATCATCCAAGGTGAGATGATCTCTAACTCCTGAGAGGTAATTACAAAAATAATGTGATAGATGCACTGTCAGGAAGCTATTCTGTTCATCCTGAGATTGAAGATCTCAGACAAGCAAGCTGTCACTGACTGTTCGTGTTCATGAAGATAAATATCATTTCAGACTGGAGCTGCTGTGATTTACTTTGGGTTTTTATAATGGTCTGTCACCCTGTTTTTTCTCCTACTCCATCAAAGACACCCCTCCAATCTGATGTTAGACAGACTGAGTGGAAAGATCCTGCATATCGACTTTGGGGACTGTTTTGAGGTAAATCTTTGCATTTGGACATTAAATTTTCTGTAATATTTCATATTTTTGGTGGAACATAAATTAATCTGTAAGGCAGGACAAACTAACCTTGGAGTATGATCCTGGCCAAGCCCTTTGGCTCTCTTTTGGGCTTCACTTTACCTACAGGCAGCATGAAAATAATAGTGTCTCTCAGAGGCATGTCTTGGGGATTAGCTGACCACTGGGACATGCAAAGAAGTGCTAACATCACTTTTCCGTAAAACTTCATGGAGCAATTTAAGCTGCTGATAGGCAGTTTTTGTTACTGGACACGAGCAGCTGAGCACACATTTGAGTTTTCCCTCTGTTATCAAATTAATTATCTAGCTTCTTCCAGAAATTTCTGGGAACTGAGGACCATAAAGCTGGGACTTTTATGTCCTATTAATACAACCTTCAAGATTGTAGCAGAAAAACTTCAGTACTTATTAACTCCTAAATAATAAGTTGCCTATTGATTTACTTATTGTCCATCATCCTTTGTTTAGGTTGCCATGACAAGAGAAAAGTTCCCTGAGAAGATTCCATTTAGGTTAACAAGGATGCTGACAAATGCTATGGAGGTAAGCATCCCGTCTTCAATATGAAGGGCATTGTTCCTAGAAAAAAATGGCATCCATTTCTCATTTTGCCCTGTGTTTTCTGTTGTGATTAAACCTCTTCACTCCTTAAGAACCAGTGCTGTAATATTTCAGCTGCATTTTCTGTAAGTTAAAATATTTCCTGTGATCTTTACAATACACTGCAGTGGAAAGCAACATTTTAACTGATGAAAAAACCTCTGAAATTCCTCCAATTTCTTAGGCCTTCCTTGGCTTCCTCATTTCAAATAGCTATCTGCATCAACTGAATACAGCTGATGGCATGGTGTTTAACAAAGATCATCTTAATGGCAGGAGAGAGCTTCTTAGTTTATAGTGTACATTTGTCTTGTTCACTTAATGAACAAAGCTCATGAATTCCAGTTCAAAGCCCCAGCCACTTCCTGCTCCCTGATTGTTAGGGTTGGAGTTGCATAGTGAATAGAGCAGCATGGTTGATTCGCTTCTTTCTCTTCTGAAGGTGACGGGCCTCGATGGCAATTACCGAATCACCTGTCACACGGTGATGGAAGTCCTGCGCGAACACAAGGACAGTGTCATGGCTGTGCTTGAAGCCTTTGTGTATGATCCGTTATTGAACTGGAGGCTAATGGACAGTAAGTGGTTCTGATAAAACTGTGACAGCAAGAGAAAAATCAGTCTGATTTTATACAAGAAATCCAGAAACCTGAAATCTCTTGTCTGCTTGAAGACAATCCAATTAAATTGTTGGTTTGTAAGTGTTATTTCTGTGTGCACACAGTTTTAGGGAATGTAATGTGAAATCACCACAGTGCTTAAAACCCTATGCCCTTAAACACAGACACCAAACAAAGCTACAAGCAAAATTGTTGGGTTGTTTTTGTGTTAGTTATCATCAGGAGATTGAAGGCTGTTTTCAGGTGACCTACAATTTGGAGAAAGAGGAATGCGGGCAAATCTGTATTGTTTGTGGACAAACTTGCTGTGAATCAATAAGACTTCAGTTCACAATTCTCAACTCCTTATTCTCTTGCAGCAAATACAAAGGGCAATAAGCGCTCACGAACAAGAACAGACTCCTACTCAGCTAGTCAGTCCGTAGGTGAGTAGAAAAGATGGTGTATGTCATGGATTTTGGAGTTACTTTTTTGAGCAGTGCACCAGACTGGGTAAATATTTTCAGTCCACTTCTGAAAAGTAGACAGATAAACAGCTTATTATCACTAGTTTAAAGACTGGAAGTAGTGAGTTCAGTACTTTGGCTCAAAAAGTAGATGCTCCTTTACAGTTACATTACCAGCCTTCTGGGGTACTTACAAACTGGTGTAATCCAAGGTATAATTGATATGTGGTAGTTATTTACTTAGCTATCAAATATTAGTGTGCAAAACCTGGCAAGTAGTCATCTGACTGAATGTTGAGAGCTTTGCGCTGTATCTTAGCAGTTGGAGACTTCTACAAATAAACATACTTATTTGATTGTCGTTTTAGGTTAAATGTACGCCATTTCAAAATACCTCTCAATTACAATTTTATACAAAATGTTCTTACGAGTTGGATCAGACCTTTCAGGGAAAAATGATGTTTGTTCCTGTGGTGTACTTCCGTTAGTGACAGAGATGTGTGGTACAATTGGTCACAGTCAAATATGCTTTTCAAATTAGCTGATTCACAGATATGCTCATGTTTCCAGGAGAATATTGTTTTATCTGCTTTTCAGCTTCACTTCATTTATGCTTTTCTGTTTTCATGTTCTTTTCAATAGAAATGTTGGACAGTGTGGAATTGGGTGAGACAGCCCATAAGAAAACTGGGACCACAGTGCCTGAATCTATCCATTCCTTCAGTAAGTTTTGTTGTTGTTTCTACACTGATGCAGAAATTTGTTCTTAGATCAGAAAATTTCATCATGATCCAGGAGCAATTACATGAGATGGGACAGTTACTTGTCAGCGTAAATGAGGAATATAATTGCCTGTGTTCTCAAGTCCAGAAAATGTACTGGTTTATTTGCTCCCTAAATGGTATTTGTGGTGGTTGGGAAGGGCAGATGTAACAGCAGTACAAATGTTCTTATTGTTCAAATGAAGTCCTTATTCTTTTTCCTACCTCTGTTTTTTAGTAGGAGATGGTCTAGTGAAGCCAGAAGCTCTAAATAAGAAGGCAATTCAAATCATCAACAGGGTTCGAGATAAGCTCACTGGTGAGCATGTTTTTATATAAGATAAACATAAAATCTGGTGAGATGGATCAGCACTACTTTCAGTGTGTGTATTTTGTGTTAATCTTTGACTTTAACATCTTCTGATTAAGTGGTTGAGGTAATTTTCCTGTTTTTATCTAATACCCTAGTACTGGTGCCTGCATGTAGATACAGAGGAGTCTGATTTGAAAAGTACAGAGGTGATTGTAACTAAACAGACTTCATATTTTACATAGCTTGTTTAGTGGAAGTTGAATTTCTGCTGTCCTGGCTTTATAGTTTGCTGCATTTAGCTGTGAAATTTTATAGTCATAAAGCTTTATAAGAAACTACTCACCTGCCAAATAATGTACTTGAAGGGGTTAGGACCAGGATTCCAGCTACTGGAAAGTTATCTCTTGTTGGTTTATCTGTTATTTGGAGAAGATAAAAGGAAAAAGCCATAATAATAGGGAAAACAGATTTCTGGGCTCTGGATGCCTTTAGAAGTTCTCCATGTTTGGAAACTTTTACATTTTATATACTGGGAGGAAAGCGTAGTTAAAAGTCGTACCAGTCCTGAACTTGCCACCCAGAAGCAAGCTATGTTATAGGATTTGTGACTTCCATTTATGTTTATTTTAATCCTTTATTTCAAAGGTCGAGACTTCTCTCATGATGAAACTCTTGATGTACCCACACAAGTGGAATTGCTCATTAAGCAAGCTACTTCTCATGAGAATCTGTGCCAGTGCTACATTGGATGGTGAGTTTGTCATTCAGCTAACCCTGCAAAATTCTTCTCTGAGAACAGCTAAGGAAAATGTCACTTGTGTATTTAGTCATATGTAGAAGCCTTCCTTCACGTTGTATCTGCTCTGATAAATTTTGCAGCCCTGTGACAGCGATCCTGTAGACAGTCCTGTGGTATTGTTATACGTGGTGACAGCTATTTTAGAACATTTAAACTGCAATCAGCCTGAACATTTTGAGTGTTTGAAATACAGCATGTAGTGGTCACCAGTTTCAGTTATCGTGAAGAACCACATGTTCTAAAGTAAACAAAGACCATTTACTGTCATTTTGAGAGTTACTGCCTTTGGACTATGCTCAAGGAAACACATCTTTGTAGCATTTCTAAACATGAGTTAGCTGGAAAGAAGCATGGGGATCACCTGTCAACTTTTCTATGCTGTAATGGTGCCTAGTTCATACGGAATCTCAGTCCTTCTCAGTGTTGCCTTTGTGAAACTACACGCAAGTCAGCATTACTACAATATCTTTGTTTTCTCTAGGTGTCCTTTCTGGTAACAGAAGATTCCAAATTATCCACAGCCTTTTATTCTGGAGGCTTTTGCACTCCAAACTTGCTCTTCTACAAACACAAACTGGACTGAAATACAGCCTTTGTCAAATATTTTGAAATGTAAATGAAAAGAGTTATTGTATATTGAAAGTTGGTTTAAACCAATGTATAGCTGCTGTTGAAAAAAACCACGAGCTGTCTGAAACACAACGCTTGATTTGGGTTTCCAGGACAGAGAAGACTGATTGTACCACAGATGTCTATGGTTCCACTTGGTCTTTGGGGAACTGGTGATCCATTGAAAATAACTGTATACGGGTTTTGACTTCCTTTGCAATGTAACTAAGTCATTTGCAGACTCATTATTACCCTGGTCAGTCCTATTGGTGTGGCTGCAGTGAGCTCAATGCACTTGTGCAGGAAGCCTCATTTAGGTTTTGGGGCGAGCTGGATAAGTTGGAAAGAGAGAAGCAGAATTTTACCATTGTTTCATCCTAGTACCTTGTTTTCAAACTCGATTTTTGCCCCCAGATTGGAAACTGTATATCCACTCGTTACACTAGTGCAGGATTCGTGTCTCAGACTAGATCAGGATACTGGAGCAGATCTAAGAATTGAAGACCTTAGCTGAGCAAAGTTGGTTGCCTCTATGCAGATTGATCTGTGGCAAACTGGATGCAGGGTACAAATGAAATGCCACTTGGGAACTTCCCACGCTGTCTGCACTAATAAGCAGCACTGGGGAAATAACTCGGGAAAGTTAGTCCTTGGCATAGGAGGCAGATGTGAGAACTGGTCATAACTTGAAACAGAAAATAATGGTTATTAAACATTAAAGTGAAGATAAAGTTATGATTTATGAATTAAACATATTAAAAACAATGCACAAAATACAACAGAGTAGCCATGTTTAGATGCCATGTTGTATTTGAATATTTTTGTGCCAATAAATTACACCAAAATGTTAACACTTTGACTGTGTTTTTCTTTATTTCCAAGTATTTCTTTGAAAGAGGTAGGGAAGTAGATTAAGATTTTTTTTCTCTTTAAAGTTTACTCTTGCCGTGGATTTGACTTGTCTTTGTCTACATCAGTTCAGGTGCTTGGCTGTATTTCACTTTTGATAGCAGCTGCAGCCAAAATTACCAGGACTGAAAAATGTCTGTCACTTGTATAAAAGAAATTTGACCATACACTCCCCAAAGAAATTTGACCATCCACCCCCCCAACGTTTAGTTTCGAGCAGATGCAATGTCATCTGCGTTGTAAGAACAACAGCTTTCTTGGTCTCAGGGTCATAGCCAGAGCTCAAGGGGCAGCGTGGGGTGGGTCACTGTCCCAGCTGTGCCAATGCTGTGCCATGAAAATGGGAAATAGGGAGGTGGCTGTCAGGGCCTTTGGGCAGTAGTGCCCCTGTGCCCTTTTCCAGGCACGGGAAAGCACTGGTGGGTGCCTGTGGGGCCATTTGAAGCCCTGAGGGGTGTTCCTGCCCTTTCTTCCCACCCAGGGCCCTGTTCCGCCACGCCGCCTGGGGGCGCCAGAGAGCAGTGGTGACCCCTTCCCATGCGCATGCGTCCCCGCCGGCCTCCCCC
>NW_010164452.1:0-4521 GCF_000695765.1 Mesitornis unicolor | reverse complement strand
GGTACGGGCGGGCCCGGGGCTCCCGGCGCCCTCCGCCTCCCACCGCAATCCCCAGCCCTTGGCGACCCCTCAGCTCCTCCCCGGGGCTTCTCTCACCAAACACCCGTAACGTGCCGTTGGTGACTGTTTGTTTTTCAAATCCCACTTTCTGATGTTAAAAGCTGAGGGGTTTTGCAGTGGCGTGAAAGTTTAATGTGAAAATAACAACTTAACATCATTTTTCTTTTTTTCTTCTTAGAATGTTGTACCAACACCGGTGAAAATCAATTTGATCAACATGCTGTCAGAGACGGGGCTTCAGGTCATAGAGGCCACCAGCTTTGTTTCCCCCAAGTGGGTTCCTCAGGTCAGTGTTCAAATGAGATTCACAGCTGTATGCTATAAAAATGCCTAATAAGAGACAGTAATCCAATGAAAAGTTTCTGCTTGCTCCAAAATCCATGTAACCACGGCTTGTAACTGGACAAAAAGCAGCAAAGCCAAATAAAGGAGCTTGCAATATCCCAGAGTTTCCCTTTGGACCCTGGGGAAGGCTCCAGTGCAAACAGCAGCTTGTGTGTGTTGGCACTGGCTGGGCTGGTGACTGAACTGTGATCCTTCACAGGGCGCAGTGCTGTTTGCTCTTTGGAGGCCCATTTCTCTTATTCCTAAATATTGCTGTTCCCACTATAAAAATAAATATTATAAAATACTTTCTGATTTGCAGAAGTGGGCGTTGTCACCCTTAGAAACCTTTCCTTGTTTGCTCTGCAGATGGCAGACCATACGGAAGTCATGCAAGGAATTAATAAGCTGCCTGGTATCAGTTATCCTGTGCTGACCCCGAATCTGAAAGGATTTCAGGCAGCGGTAAGAGATGGCAGTGGCTGAATGTTCTCATGCCTTGTGTGTGTGTTGCTCATGAAGAACGTTTCAGCTGTGGTTAAGGGTGGGAATTGCATCCTGGATGACAGCAATCACAGAATCACAGAACGTCAGGGATTGGAAGGGACCTCCAAAGCTCATCCAGTCCAATCCCCCTGCCGGAGCAGGAACACCAGATGAGGTTACACAGGAAGGCGTCCAGGCGGGTTTTGAATGTCTGCAGAGAAGGAGACTCCACAACCTCTCTGGGCAGCCTGGGCCAGGGCTCTGTCACCCTCACTGAGAAGAAGTTTCTTCTCCAATTGAAGTGGAACCTCCTGTGTTCCAGTTTGTGTCCGTTACCCCTTGTCCTATCATTGTTTGTCACCGAGAAGAGCCTGGCTCCATCCTCGTGACACTCACCCTTGAAATATTTCTAAACATGAATGAGGTCTCCCCTCAGTCTCCTCTTCTGCAAACTAAAGAGCCCCAGCTCCCTCAGCCGCTCCTCAGAAGGGAGATGCTCCACTCCCTTGATCATCTTTGTAGCCCTACGCTGGACTCTCTCCAACAGTTCCTGTCCTTGAACTGAGGGGCCCAGAACTGGACACAATATTCCAGATGGGGTCTCACCAGGGCAGAGTAGAGGGGGAGGAGTACCTCTCTGCTCTACAACCACCCCCCTCCTGATACACCCCAGGATGGCATTGGCCTTCTTGGCCACAAGGGCACAATCTCATCTTGTTGTTCATTTACAAGGGATCATTTTGCTGGAGAAATAGAAACCTGTTGTTTAGAATAGAAAATAGCTTGGGAAGCAAAATCTGTTTTAATTGACAGTGATGCTTTCAGTCTTATCTGCACATCCCGCAGCTCAGACTGCATCCAGTGATATAGCTTTACTGCTGCATCTCTAAGTTTACACTTCTTTTGAAGGCAAACTTGGATGTGTCATCATATTTTTGCAGTCAAATGAACTGGGGAAAGAATTGGGTTATTTGGAGAAGAATTGGAGAAAAAGTAGTTTTTATAAAATGAGAGAACTGAAGTCCTGGCCGTGCTTGTCATTTCCCTTGCAGGAGAAATCAGCTCAGGTTCATTTATGCTTTCTCCTGGCAGGTGGCAGCAGGGGCCAAAGAAGTGTCCATTTTTGGAGCAGCATCTGAGCTCTTCACAAAGAAGAACATCAACTGCTCCATAGAGGAGAGCTTGGAGAGGTTCGAGGAGGTGATGGCGGCAGCGAAAGCAGCCAGCATCCCCGTCCGGGGGTAAGAGTTCCTGCTGCGAGCGTAGCACCGAGCAGCTCGTGTGGGGAGATGTGGCTGCTTGAGTTTATCGCTCTGGAGTCCAGCCCGTGCGGCACTGGGGGGTGGGATTTCCATCAGCCCGACAGCCCTGTGTGCTCTGGTCTTGGCAAACTTTTCACGTCCGTGGAAAAAATGATTGTCGGCTAATTAATTGTGTAAGCTTTGCCCATGGGACTGACTTTTAGAATATGCAATTAATTCTTCCATGGTACAGAGCATGCAAGATGCTGCACAAATCCTGACTAATTCAGGCAGTCTAATCTCACTTCAGTTCTCTAGCTAAAAGTGCTTTTTTTTCTCACCATAGATACGTTTCCTGTGTCCTTGGATGTCCCTATGAAGGGAAGATTTCTCCGGCTAAAGTTGCAGAGGTGAGTTCCTCAAATACAACCAGAATTTCTGAGAGGATTTGGCTCCCTTCTATGGGTGTGAATGGCTCCTTGGGGGCTGGAGAATGCGTCAGACCGCTTAACCGAGGGCTGGGGAAGGTTGCAGCCACCTCCCCATGGGGAAGGGGAGTCTGCGTCCAGCTGGAATGGACAGGGGAACTCAGGGAGGTGTGGGGCCCTGGAGGTGGTTGGTCCCAGAGGGGTCTCCTGGCTGGTGTCCCCATGGCTGCTGTGCTCCAGTCCCTCTGGAGGGCAGCTCTGCAGCTCCGGGGAAGGGAGTGACAAAGCTGCCTTGTCAGTAGCGTCTTGGTTTTGGACAGGTCTCCAAGAAGATGTACTCGATGGGATGCTACGAGATTTCCCTGGGTGACACCATTGGCGTTGGCACCCCCGGCAGCATGAAGGAGATGCTGGCAGCCGTCATGAAGGAGGTGCCGGTGGGGGCTCTTGCCGTCCACTGCCATGACACCTACGGGCAGGCTCTCGCCAACATCTTGGTAGCGCTTCAGGTGAGAGCCTTGCTTTGCATCCTTCCTCCAGTTTCTTCTGTGCTCACCTGTGAGCCGTAGGCTGGAGGAGCAGGACCGCTGACGGTGGTTTTGTTTGCAGATGGGTGTGAGCGTGGTCGATGCTTCCGTCGCTGGCCTTGGGGGCTGCCCCTACGCCCAGGGTGCATCTGGAAACGTTGCTACAGAGGACTTGGTGTACATGCTGAACGGGCTGGGCATCCACACGGTAAGCACGAGCAGCCTTTGCCTGCAGCAGCTGACTCTGGTTGGGCTTCAGTACGGGTTCAAGACTTGGCCCAGGGAGCCAGAGCATTCCGAGTGGCATCTCCCAGTGATGCCAGTTGCTACTGGGCAGCTTTACGTGGCAGAACCGGTACCAAGGCATGTTGTGTCCCTTTGTTCCCCATGCAGGGTGTGGATCTGCAGAAGCTGATGGACACGGGCACGTTTATTTGCAATGCTCTCAACAGACGAACCAATTCCAAAGTGTCCCAGGCGTCCTGCAGACTGTGATACGGAGTTGAGTGTCTCCTCAGATGAAGAGGGAATCAAGGATGTGGCATTGGCCGGGTTTCCCCTCTGTTCTGCTGCCTCCATCTTCAGTGCTCAGCACTTGAGAGGAAATGCGTAATCCACCAGAATCTCTGAAGAAATGAAAAAACCAAGAATATGCTGTATTCTACCTTGAATGTGCTGGCCATCTGCCTTAGAGAAGGGAGGACTGAGGGAGAAGCACCGGGCACAACGCTGGCCTTTCTGCAGGGAGCAGAGCTGTGGTCCCGGGCACCGGCTCAGAACAGCAGCCGGTGACTCCTACCTCAAGAGTGCATTGCCATACACGACCAGCACGGGATAAACCACAGGTTAAGCCACTTCTCCAGGTCAGGCTTTGATCCTTCTGCCCTTCTCTCTCCTCACTAAGAATGTTAAGACTGAAATCAAAAGGCTCCTCTTTGTAATTCAGGCGTTGAGAGGCAGCCCTGGACCTTCTGTCTTAGCGTTTAGGGGTTGTAATAAAGGACTGTATCTGTTGTAAGATACTTCTAAATACTAGGAGTGATAAACACGTTATTTAATGTTCTAAACTATTGGAAATTTGAGTTAACTGAACCAGTGAAGAAGCTTTTGCTGCTGGTTTGGTTCCAAGTGCCTCATCGTGGAAATGCTGTGCCAGGGTGTGCAGACAGCGTGAAACCCCCTGGTTCTGTCTGCACACGTGCTCCTCACGTAGACAGGTCCTAGTGCAGTCTGCCTCAATCTTCTATTGACAATAATTTATTTAATAGTTTTTTTTGTGTGTAAACTTGTCCTTCTGTGGGGTGGGCCTGTTTTGTAGCTGCGTGCTGCGCCTGTCTCTGACTGTCCCAGCGTGCTCCGGGTCTCTCTACGTCACTTAAATAAGCTGTAACAATTAAATAAACCGTAACGATTAAATAAACCGTGACACTGAAGTAATCGGTTAACAGCGGGGGG
>NW_010164451.1:269-1721 GCF_000695765.1 Mesitornis unicolor | reverse complement strand
TAAAACCTTTGTCTCGGAACTGTCCTGGTTTCAGCTAAGCAGAACTGAATTTCTATGTAGTGATTTTACTTTTCTGTTTGGTCTCTTCTAAGTGGCTGATCTTGCTTAAAACTAGCAGCATGTTTTTCCAATATGTGTTGCTACAACTGATAATGTCGAGGCCAATTTTCTCACCATGGGTGCTGTGTCTGTGCCTACAGGTGGGGGAATGTACCCAAAACTGACCAACGAGGAATTCCATCCCACATATGTCATACTCAGTGTAAAGCTGAGGGGTCACAAAGGTCTCGCCCCTTCCATCGTGGACCCTTCCATCTGTGGCAATCCTGCAATGGCCAAGGCCCAGCAGACCCTGCTGGTTCGTCTGCCTCTCATCTTGATCCCTGCGTTCCTGCATCAGCTCTCACTGCTGCTGAGTTCGGTCTGGGACTTTTCCAGTGCCTTGCTCTGCAGAGCCTCTGGTGATGTAATTGTCATTGGGGGGGGGAGTTTATATTGGTTGTGTATCTATATTTGTACATATCTCTATGTATTTCATTATTTTCCTATTTACATTATTATCCTGTAGTATTGTGGCAATTAAGGCATGGACTTCATTTAACAGTATAAGCAAAGACCTTTATTATATCTCAAACTCCATATTTATGTGTTTCTTAACTGTCCATGCGCAGACAAAGCGGTTACCGTTGGTTCGAACCCTGTGTTCACGCAGCTGAACTCCCTCACAACTGGTTCAGGCAATGCAGCTGGACTCCCTCACCGTTGGTTCAGGCAACGCATCACACACAGCTGTGATTGGTGCAAGCAATGTACCTTCCACAACCTTGTATACTCCACAAGCCCTCCTGGGTCAAGGACAGAGCGCCACTCGTCAAGGTCCAAGTTATAATCAAACTGGAACTCGCCCATCCCCACACAGGACTATGGTACGAAACCTCCCAGGTTCCTAGATACAGACAAGGAGGCAATGAGGCCCTAATGTTACACGAAGAATGTGTCTTTTCATGGGAATTAGTAGCACAGACAACATCCATGGCCACTGGGAGAAAGAGCTTGTCTGTTTTGGGACATTCAGCCTTTCTATATCCCTCTAAGATATCCACCACTGGCTATACTACAGCATCATATCACCTGTGCATCTTTCCCTGCAGGTTGTAGACCCCCCCCTGCCACTGTACCTTGCTCTCACCTGAGCATCTTCCTTCCTTTCATGATTTCTCTTCATCCTCCCTGGCTCTTCCTTGAAATACAAAGTCTTGGGCTGCTCTTGGGTGACCTGTTGCACAACAGCACTGCCCTTGGAGTAAGTTTTTTCTCCTTCTCTTCACTTTGGATTTCCTAAGTTATACTCTATGGCATTGTTTCTTTCTTATGCCCACCATCTGTGAAATCACGTTTCAAATACTCTAAGGCTTCTCCTGTAATGTATGGGCATCCACAGCGCTGGGCCAA
>NW_010164451.1:0-223 GCF_000695765.1 Mesitornis unicolor | reverse complement strand
ACACCATGTTGGCAGGCCTCTTCTGGACACTCTCCAATTCCTTCCTTTTATTCATGGCCCAAATGTTCCTACTGGGGCTTCTAAAATAGGAAGCCCCACACTAGGACACACAAGTGTGTGTGGCCATACCAGTGCTGAGACAAGAGGGACGATAACTCAAGTTGTCCAGGCGCCTCATATTCCTCCTAATCACAGAATCACAGAATCACAATATTAGGAGTTG
>NW_010164450.1:0-373 GCF_000695765.1 Mesitornis unicolor | reverse complement strand
TGGGAAGCATGGAACAGCAGAGCTCAAGGCTTTGTTTGGTTACAGAAGCACTTGGCAGGGAAGGAAACATCCAGCAACAGCTTTCAGTTCTAGCCCTTTTCTAATGTGAGTTATAGTCAGATGTTTGCCATCTTGAAACGACGTTGAGGGCAGCTCCAGAGAAAGCCTGGTGGCAAACGTTTGCTTCTCAGGGAAGGAAAAAAGCCCAGAACCACAGGCTTTGTGAGGCTACAAAAGCTCTTCATAGAAAAGACTAGACCCAGCAACAGACTTCACTTCTAGCATCTTTGGTGTGGGAGAATTGCTTGAAAGTGTCCATTTCAGAGATGGTTCGGACGAGCAGCCACGAATGGTGAAAGCAAACACGGACGAG
>NW_010164449.1:0-2831 GCF_000695765.1 Mesitornis unicolor | reverse complement strand
GGGCACCCCCAGAGAAGGGGTCACCGCTGGCGACCGAGGGAACGACACCCAACAACGAAGTCACCACGACAAACCCTTCACGACAAACACCCCGGGGTGCCGCCTTAAAGACACGAATTAAAATTCCCTTGAAGTTGACTGCTTGGGGCTTGCCTGGTGAGCTTGGGCTATGAACCGAAAGGCTTCCTGTCCTCAGGGCACAGAGCAGGCAAAAAAGCCTGTTTTGCTGCAGAAATCATAGAATCGTAGAATCATTAAGGTTGGAAAAGACTTCTAAGATCATCACATCCAACCATCAACCCAACACCACCATGCCCACTAAATCACGTCCTGAAGTGCCACATTCACTTTTTTTAACACCTCCAGGGATGGCGACTCCACCTCCTCCCTGGGCAGCCTGTTCCAGTGCTTGACCACTCCTTCAATAAAGTGACTTTTTCTAATATCCAATCTAAACCTTTCCTGGCACAATAGGATTTCCTCTCATCCTATTGCTTGTTACCTGGGAGAAGAGACCAACACCCACCACACTACAACCTCCTTTCAGGTAGTTGTAGAAGGTGATAAGGTCTCCCCTCAGTCTCCTTTTCTTCAGACTGAACAACTCCAGCTCCCTCAGCCACTCCTCATAATTCTTGTGCTCCAGACCCCTCACCAGCTTCGTCACCCTTCTCTGGATACACTCCAGAGCCTCAATGTCCTTCTTGTAGTGAGGGGCTCAACACTGAACATATTTGAGGTGCAGCCTCACCAGTGCTGAGTACAGAGGAAGGATCACTTCCTTAATCCTGCTGGCCACACTATTTCTGATACAAGTCAGGATGCCATTGGCCTTCTTGGCTGCAAGGGCACATTGCTGGCTCATGGTCATCCTGCTGTCCATCAACACCCCCAGGTCCTTTTCTGCCTGGCAGCTCCAGCCACTCGTCCCCAAGCCTGTAGCGCTGCATGGGGTTATTGTGACTGAAGTGCAGGACCCAGCACTTGGCCTTATTAAACCTCATACAATTGACCTCAGCCCATGGATTCAGCCTGTCCAGGTCCATCTGCAGAGCCTCCCTACCCTCAAGCAGATCAACACTCCCACCCAATTTGGTGTCTGCAAACTTACTGAGGGAGCACTGAATATATCTTACTGAGATAGTAAACAGAAGTGGCTCCAAAACTGAGTCCTAGGGTACACCACTTGTGACTGGCCATCTCCTGAACTCATTTCTGTTCACCACAACTCTCCGAGTTGCTCAGCTGTCCAGCCAGTGTTTTACCCAGTTAAGAGTAAACCTATCCAAGCCATGAGCTGCCAGCTTCTCTAGGAGAATGGTGTAGGAGACTGTGTCAAAGGCTTTACTAAAGTCCAGGTACACAACATCCACAGCCTTCCCCTCATCTACTAGGGGGGTCACTTGGTCATAGAAGGAGATCAGGTTGGTCAGGTAGGACCTGTCTTTCATGAACGTATGCTGGCTGGGTCTGATCCCCTGGTTGTCCTGTACATGCGTGTGTCAAATGGGGGCATTAGGCCCAGCTGCATGTTTTTTTATAGCATTCAGGTAAAGATGAGTCCTGATCTTGGCCAGGAACCACACATGCATTCAAGAAAAGAAGAGGAAGAGGGTTCCACATGAAACAGTTTGAAAAATCACTTCCAGAAGAGAATAATGTCTACAGACTAGCAGTGCTGCCCCGACCATTTGGCCAAATTGCCAACACAGTTATAAAGAAACACACAGGAATCCACAGGTCCATAAAGCTCAGTACATCAGGGGAACAGAAGCCTGAAAATCCTCTATTTTCCACCAATGGAAAAGCTCAAATCCCAGAATGCTGATGAACTGGAAGACAGGCAAAGTCCTAGTGAAGGGAAATCACAATACATCCTCGGGACAGCCCATGAGCCAGTGACAAAGGAAGAAATGTTCCCCATGGGTGTATAATTCTGCACATTGTGTTATTTGTGTGCACCTTGGGATGTACAGTCTGATCCAGCAAGGCACTTGTCCTCTGACCACATCCTCCTGATCTCTACCCGTCCATCCGCGAATCCGGCCCAGGGCTATGAGAACAGCCACGCAAACAGTGCTGCCTCTCCTCTAAGGAGAGTTAATTCACTTTTAATCATGTCCAGAAGAGCAAGCATGCTCTCTAGATCCAACATGCAGAGCCTGCATTGGGTGTGGGAGCTGCGGTCATCTCCTGGTCATCTTGTTCGTCACACAATCACCAGCAGGCATACATGTTGTTCACCATGAAAATACTCAAGTTTTTCACTTCTGCCCTTCATTCTGGCAGAGTTTAAAATGCTGGTGCCCCAAATGAAACCCCTTGGTGGAAAAGTAAAGAAAAAGATGGTGGGATTTTGCAAAGCTGTTTGAGATAAGTGGGAAAAGGACACTTAAAACAGAAAATGCTAAACTCCAAGAGAGAGATGAAAGGAAAGGCAGTGGAATAAATGGGGTTCCTGAAATGAGGTCTTGCTGGAGGAGAAGCAGGGCCCAGTGTGGGGAAGGAGGAGCAGGACTAACATGGAGGTGAAGGAATGGGACTGGAAAAGACAAGCAGCACCTGTTTGTCCAACTCCTGAAGCCAAGCAGCTGTTACAGTGCAGTCAGGTATAGCTGAACTAATCCGCAGTATAATTCCAGTTAAACCCATGGTATTACATTTGGGATTAACTCAGCTAAATAATACTAGGGTCAATGATATTTCATTTGGGATTAACTCAGCTAAATAATACTAGGGTCACTATTTAGCATGTCTCATTTCATGCCCTTCCTTAGATTGGTTTTTCAATTGTTCGGCCGCAGATTAAGTTACTGCCATAAGAACAATAT
>NW_010164448.1:8809-37173 GCF_000695765.1 Mesitornis unicolor | reverse complement strand
CAAGGTATCGTGGTCCTGCCGCTGCTCCTCTGCCAGGGCCGGTGTAGGCCGGGGCCGTGCCTCAGGCGGGCGGGTGCGGTTTAATCCCGACAGGGCGTTTCTTTGCGCTCCTAAAGGGAGAAGCAGCGAGGTGGCTGCGGGCTCACAGCTGCACGAGGATTTTTTTTAGGATCCTCTGTGGATGCGGAGTTCTTGCTGGCAGCCTGGGGAGCGGTGTCCTGGTGCCCTGGCCCGATAAAGGAGGGGGTGGCGGTCTGCGCTTCTCCGCCGCCAGGCATCCTAATTGTGTGCGAAGGGCCCTTAGGTGAAGGCGTTCAGGGACGTAGTACAGAGTGACCACCAGGGAAAGCGGTGTGCAGCGCTGAGTTTTCTATACTTACAGACTTAAAAGTATTTAACTTATAAGCTACAGAGCAATCGGTAAGTGAGGGCTGAATTTCTGCAGCTTGAAGTGCTGAAGCTCAGCCTTACAAGGTTGACAACTGTAGTCCTTTGTATTGAATAAAATTGGTCTTTCTTGGACCTGGTCTCTATAGGAGACTGTGAAGGATGTTGTGCCTTAAATTTAAAACCATTAATCTTGCAAAGGCATGTGTTTTTGTTTGGAGGGTTATTCCTTACCACAAAGCATATTGTTTAAATATTAAATTGAAACAGACTTATCGTTTTTCCCCATATTAAGAGAATATTATGATAGCTGTGTTGCTTAAAGCAGTAGTAGAAGATACTTGAATGCTGTTAGGAACTGCAGTCCTTAAGCAGGAAGCACTGTTAACAGTAGTGATTAATCACTTCTAGAAAGAAGTATGGCTTACTATGTTGGTGCCATTATGTTCCTCCTTCTTTTTGTTCTTCTGCCCAGCATGAACCGGTTCAGAAATATGTTCAAGAAGTCATCACTCGAGACAGAGCAGCTCAGAGTCTGCGACCATCTTTAGGAAGCGCTCAGCGAATCATTCAAGAGCTCCGCTCTTCCAAGCAAGCGAAAAGGAAGGAAAACCGTTACCGTGTAATAGCCAGCCACCGACCCAGCTGTGCTGAAACAGTCACACCCGTCATAAACGGCGAGGCATCGATTGATGGTCACAGATCAGACTCTGAAGCAACAGAAGATGCGTCACAAAAGGAGAACGGTGCTGTGGATAAGGGTTCAGACTGCTGTGGACAATTCCAGTTGTTTGATATTGTACAAGAAGAGGAGGTGGTGGGAGACTCCAGTGTAACTGCTGCAAACCCACAGGTCAGCAAACGAACTTAGTTACTTGAAGTACTTCTGTATCACTGTTGACTGGTACGTGTGGGCAAACTGACTGCTGTGACAGTTTTTGTGCATTGTAAGTATACCACTAATTAATAGGGGATTTAACTGGATATTTGTGAGATGGAATATTGTACAGGGAGTAACTTCCACGATGCACTCCCTTAAGGGCACTGATGTTGTTGAGACAGCCAGCTGTGTGGAGCTGGCTGCTGTTTTCTTCTGTACCCTGTTCTGATGTATAAATTCTCCCGTTTATCTGTCAGGTGGATCTCTAGAGGTTTTTGATTAACAACTTCTCTACCTAGAAAAGAAAAAATCTAATTTGGTGTGTCCTTATCTACGCACATGTCTAGGAATGTCACTTGTAGGCAAGACTCACTAAAGGAAAAGATACTTCTGAACCTCCCCTTCTCATAATTCCAATATACGGTTTTATTGTATATTTTGTTTTTTAGCAGAACTTCAGGTGAATGACAGGCTGCTTAGCTCCCTACATCCTGTTTTCATTGGTGTTATAAGTTAAGTTTGTGTTTTCAGTTGGAGGAATATCTGCTCAGTCTCTGCAGTCTGAAGAAGCTCTGCCTTCGGTGTACGGTTGCCCTGGATAGGTAGTGTTGTGATGATTTTGTACTAAAGAGACTCTTAGCCATATGGAAAGGAAGGTGAGAGGGCTGTGCACACTTTCTTTAGTAGTTCCTTCACTGTATGTAAGCACAGATGGATGCTTTACTTACACAGCCCATCACAGCTCTGAGGAAAGCTTGAATGCTTAATGTCAAAGAAGATGCTTGGGTGAGGAAGGTCCCAACCAGGTGTCATCCTTCAGCATTTCTCATAGTTGTTTCAGGGCTTTGCCATCAAACTTTAGTATGAATTCTTGCCTTCTGTTAAGCAAGTAGTTCAAGCAGACATTTGAGATCTATTTATTTATCACTTTGCTGATTAGAAAAACAGAAATGAAACTGAGGTAGCATCAGAATTTTCTTCTTTTAGAAAGCAAGAATTAACCTTTCTTTTCCATTCTGTAAGTATTTAGAAGTGAATGAAAGGCTGGCCTGTAGCTATTCCTCAGAAATACTTAAGTAGTTCAAGACAAACCCCTGTGGGCTGGACAAGATATTCTGAAAAGCTCTAGCAGAGAAAAATTAGCAACAAAAACCTGCCAGTGTAGACCTTCAAGTACAGGTCCCTAAAGCTAGTAAATTGCAAATAATTTATTTAGAAGGGGAAAGAATGAAGACATTTCTTGTGTTGAAGTGAGGAAATAAAGGAAGTAAGGTTGACAGGCCCTACAGATCCGCTTTTTTCCTCTTAATTTGTCCCATTTTAATTGTTTCTCCCGCACACTTTATATACTGTCATCTGTTTGCATATTATCTGTGCTGCTGCATGCACATCTTCCCTGTAGAGCTGCAAGTGTAATGCTGTCTTAAAACTTGCCTTTTCAACCAACGTGTCATCAGAAACAGATGAACAGTTCTACAGGATTAGTCCCATTTGCTTCCATAATTTCTAATGAACTTCTCCCAAAGTTTTCTCCTGTTATCTGAAACAAGGCATTGCTGGCTGTACTACATAAACTGGAAATTTTTTGGTGTCTTTCTGTTCTGGGTTGCTAATGTGCCAAGTATCAGTGTTCCAATAGGAAAGCGTTTCGGTCCAAGATGTCAGGATGTCGTTATCCTTAGCTAGCTGTTGGCCAGTGTCTACAGAGAAAGCTGTTGGCTGTAACTAAGATGTTGTGTGCAAATACACACTTTTGTTTTTTTCTCAGCAGAAGTCTGATCCAGATGTGATCCTCTGCAATTCAGTAGAGATGATCCGTGAGCGTTTAAACATTTCTGAAGACGGTAAAAAAGAACACCTCGAGAAAGAAGATGAGTATGTTTATGACATCTACTATATGGAAACATCGACCCCTGGTTGGATCCAAAATATCCTTTCTGTACAGTCCTATCAAGAAGAATATGAACTGGTAAGGATGTGGTAAACCAAATCTTTCTTAAATAAAGGGTCACAAATAAACATACTTAATGTCCTGTCATTAGAAGTTGCCACACCAAGAAAAATCCTTTGAGATATTACACATATGCTCAGTGACTTTCATGTCAGGCTTGTTGTGACTGCTAGTCCTGTGTCCCTCCAGGTTGCTGTGATTCAGGCAAATTGACATTGAAAACTGAAGGGATAGTGCTCGTGTACTTGGAAGAACTTGTCTGACTTGATTGCCAAATAAATTTGGGGGCACAAATGTAAACTTAAGTAATTCACATCTCATTTGTTACTAGGAGGGAGCAGTTAAAATGCTGTAAATACGGTTGAAAAAAGGAGCAAGGGGGGCACACAACCTTCTCAGTATTTGAGGACTTGACTTTAATCTTGACACAAGGCATTTTCCTGTAACAGAGTTGTCATTCAGTGACTCCGCATTTAGGAAGCGAGTAGATTAACTTAGACATTAACCTTAGCATTTAAGTGCTGAAGTGGAACACCTAAATGCATGACTTAAATGATTTTTCACCTAAAGCAGATTGCTATGTTATGGTGAATATACTGACAACACAGATCTTTCTACCATGTGCTTTGTGCAACTGTTGAATAACTTACGCTTGCAGTAGAGAAGTATCTCTTGGTTCTTTGTGATCTGCTCAGAACTGTATAGGTGGATGAAAAACCTACATTGTAGTGAATGTTATGCTTTGTGTTGACGTGCAGATAGATGACGATCACGTTCCAGGGGAAATATATGAAGATGAAGATGATGAAAATGATGAAAATAACTGGCGTAATGATTATCCTGATGAAGAGGAATTCTTAGCTGATGAAGATGGTGATGGAGGAAAAGGTAAGCATGTCACAAACATTGTTTGCTTTCATGCTGTGCACATCTAAATCCCACCCCTTTTACAAGCTGTTTTTCTAAAAAAGAAAGTAAGTGAGCACTGCTGGGGCAGTGTTCTGCTCTGTAATAGGCTAAATCTGCTTAGAGAAGGATTGTCTTTTTTTGGAACTACAAGGGATCTTAGTGTTTTTACAAAGTCAAAATTAAGAACTCCATTTCAGGCTGCTACCACTGCAAAGCATTGCTTGTCTTGAGGAATAGATGACTTGGTTCCATGTGCTTGTGAAGCACTGCCTCTGCCTTCTTAACTCCCCATCTCACTGCACTCAGAGCACAATTCAAACTTCATCAAATACAGAAATTGTTCAGACTTTGTATCTGTCGGTTACTCAGGAAGCTTAAAATAGTCTGATTAACTTTTTTAACTAAAAAAAGGATCATCTAAAAGTGTTGATGCTTTTTCTTTAGACTCTGAAGAGAGCTTAAGTGATGAAGACCAATGTTACAGGAGAAGAACATGGAACAAATACCGACAAGAGGTTCTACAGGAGTTCGAATATGATGAGATGCAGGATTTGGATTCTGACTAACAGTCCTTTTTTGAAGATGAAATGTTTCTAAAGATGAAACTCTGCTGTTGCAGTAGAACTGAAAATCCAGACAGTTGATGGTGGCTGTTTGTAAGACTGTTGAACTTATTAAAAAAAAAACAACAAAAAACAAATGAACAAAAAAAAACCACCACCAAAAAAACCTCCACCCAAACCAAAAAACAAAAAGCAAACAAAAAACTTATAAAAACACCCTGGAAAAATAATCTTCTGGTAAAAGTTGTGCTCAGTAGGAGAGCAGGAAACCAATCTTCACATGCATGAGCTTTAAGCTCCATTTTTGGCTGCCCGACCTTCTGAAACTGTTGGTGCCTAGGATGGTTCACCCTACTGCTTACTGGCTAGGCTTAGCTATTAGATATTAGATTGGGATTCCAGTAAATGCTGAAAACTTCTACTATGCAATTGTTACTATCTGAGCAGCTAACTTCAGGTGGTGGATACTAAACAGATGTATTGTCAAGTGGCCATATTCACACCCAAGTCTTCATTCCAAGCAAAAGAGAACTATGCTTTCAAATATATTTTTGTGCCCATTCTGTGATGCTGAGGTTCTGAAGGAAGTTGTTTGTTTTTTTCTTTAAGCTGCATGCTCAAGCATTTGTACCCCTGCCAACTGTACCTCCACGTTATCTGTGGAGGCACTGTTGGCAGCAGCCCTTCTTGTCATGATTTACGTGTCAGGTTTCACAAGATCAACTTGTCTGCCATGATGGCAAGTGGAAGTCCTGGAAAAAGGCCGCCTGTCCTAGTGCTTTCTACTGTATTTGTTCCTAAGTTGCATGTTACCTTCTTTACAAGTGTTTGAGCATATGAAATAGTTTGACCTGTCTGTTTTATTGCTGGACCTCTCTCTCCAGTAATTTGAGTACTGTTGGAGAACAATCTATGTGCATTTAAATTGTAAATAAAAGAGTTTTTGACTAAGTCTTCTTTACTCGCCTAAAGATCATAGCAGTTGGTACAGCTGAAGCCACGTCAGCATTTTAACTTGCATTTGTCTTTAAAACAATTTAACCGTACCTGCTTGGACACAAGAAGTATTTCAGCACCCTCCTACTTGAGTCTGTAACAAACAGCTAATAGGATGTTAGACTGACATCAGTCATGAGCTGTAGGTTGCAGCAGTGACTTCAGGTCAGGTAGTTCCAGCTGGTGATGTCAAGGTAGTGGAGGTAAAGTATTTTTTCCTCTGGTTTTGCAGAGGGTTTCTCAGCTATAATTTAACTCCCGTAAATCCCAAGGCTGCTTCATGAAGGTAGCCCATGTGGACATACTCGGTTAAACTGAGGTAAACAGTCTGAGCCAAGATAAAAATTCCAAGTATGTTTTTGAAGTATGTGTAATTTTGCAAGCCAAACAGGCTGGTTTCACGTTGGCTTTTGCTGCACTGAAATTCAGTATCAGAGTGTCCTGATGTTAAGCTTATGGCTTTGGAATTACAGATACTACTAACTGGCATCATTCTCTATTGCATTACTGCTTTTTATTTCTGTTTTTCTATTCTTCTCTTTGTGCTATTTAGCTTTCGGAATAGAGTTGCTGCCACAGAACTTTACTACTAATATAGAAGAAATAAAAGTGGTTTGTTCTGTGAGTTTTTGGATGGTCATTTTCTAGTGAACAGTGCTGAAACTTTAGAATTTTCTGACCACTGAGGTAACCCTGATAACGTGTGTTCACTGAAACAGTTCAGAAATAAATGCTTACAAGCTTCAAACCGAACATTTTAATTTTTAAAGTTTCAAAAAACCTGTCAGAAGCTGACCAAGTAGTACCAAGGTAACAGGAAAGAACCATCACATGTTAATCAAATCTTCAGTGCCAAGGTGCTTTGTTGATTAAATCCTTGCCACAGTCAAATACCACATTTCCACATAGCGAACAGAGTAAAACAATACTCTTCAAGAGAGAAAGGTTGGTTCAGTCTTTAAATAATGTAGCACAACTTTACTCATTTTTCTGCTAATAATGACAAATTAGGTAGGTTGTTGTCACCAGTTGTCTTCCGAGATAAGAACTGAGAGAGCACAGCAAATCACTTCATGCAAACATCCACCAGAATTAAGCTGGAAATGACTTTTGGCCTTCTGGGACAAAGTGGTTTTCAGTCTTACGTAGAAATGCATTACTTCACTGCCTGGTTCTGCAGAGATCTAATTTGATCCATTAGCTCTTACCATTTTAATACCAATTCTGAAAAAGGGACAATATTGATGCATAGCTTGTCCACCTGAAATGCGTAGGTAATCACTACCCAATGAAAACATGCCCTGAAAATATGCCACAGTTTAGGGGGCTACCACAAGGGCATGACTTATGTGGGAAACCAAGTAAGCACATTTTCAGTGTTTCTGAAAGACCACTGGAAACAATTTTCCCATTTTTTCCAGCTCCATCTCTTCCCTTTTGTTGTTATAACTGCTTTATCCTCCCTCCTGTTTCTTGTAATCGCTTTGAAATCTCAGTCAGATTTTACTTCTGACTTCTTTTCTTCATTTGGGTCCATCTCGGTTAAAACACAGCAACAGAGCAGCTGCATGTTTCGTGTGACTGCACCTGCGTAGGAAATTTAAGATAAATCAGAAGAAGAGCCACCTATCTCAACTCTACTACACAACATGCATTTGACTAATGAAAGTTAGTTGTCAAGAATCCTACCTCGCTTTAAGTCTTAACTTTTGAAACTGGTGAAGCTGGCAGAATAAAGAAAAACAAACCCAAGACCTTCAAATAGCACACAGGAAGGTGACAAGATTACTGAGTATTCACTAGCTGCTGCGGCACCACATCCTGTTGCTTTCTGAGTTTATGCTATAAACCTTCACTTCCACATCCCTCATCATGGTTTTCTCACATAGTAACAATGACAACAGTGTGCTGCTGGAGAGAAATGTGTAATTTAACAGCAGCAATTCAACAGAAGGCAAAATTTCATCTGTGACTAACAGAAAATCTATCCATCTTCAAACAACTCATTCATAAAGTGTGACAGTTTGCTTGCATTACCAGGAATGATCCCCCCACTTTTACAGTCATCAGCCTTGCTTAAGAAAGACTTTTCATGTGCTTGATTAAAGAGAAATGCATAAAAACTGAGGACAAAATCTGTAGAAAGTGGATGGTCTTTTAAATATAATAAAATCTGGCTGTAAAATCAGCATACCCCTTTAGTGGGTCTGCCTGGGATGCAGCTGAATAGCAGCCCATATGGTGCTGTGTTCTGGACAAGTGGCTCCAACAGGGTTGTTAGCACACCAATGTTTTGGATGTTACTGAACAGTGTTTGCACAGTATCAAGACTTTTTTTCCTCCCACTCCGTCCTCCCCACAACCAGCAGGATACGGGGATGGGCAGGAGGTCTGGAGGGGAGATGGCCAGAACAGCTGACCCAAACTAGGTAAAGGGTCCAGCTTTGGAGTCCCTAGCACAAAAAGGACGTTGAAGTGCTGGAGTGTGTGCAGAGGAGGGCCACAAAGATGATCAAAGGGCTGGAGCACCTCTCCTACGAAGACAGGCTGAGAGAGTTGGGGCTGTTCAGCCTGGAGAAGGCTGCGGGGGGGACCTTATAGTGACCTTCCAATACCTGAAAGGTGCCTGTAAGAAATCTGGGGAAGAGCTGCTCACTATGGCATGTAGTGATAGGACGAGGGGTAATGGTTTTAAACTAGAAAAGGGTAGATTTAGGTTGGATATTAGGAAAAAGTTCTTCCATATAAGGGTGATATATCACTGGAACAGGTTGCCCAGAGAGGTGGTGGAGACCCCATCCCTGGAAATATTCTTGATGGGACTGAGCAACCTGATCTGGTAACGTTGTTCCTGTTACTGCAGGGGGTTGGACTGGATGATCTTTAAAGGTCCCTTCCAACCCAATGCATTCTATGATTCTATGATATTTCATGCCATATAATGCTATGCTCAGCAATAAAAACTAGGGTAGAGGAAGAAGTTTGTGCATGTGAGAGGGTGTCTTCCAGTGTGGCTGCTGCTTGGAGACTGGTTGTGCATCGGTCTGCTTGTGGGAGGTGGCCAAGTGACTGCCTTTGCAACAGCAGGCTTTTCTCCCCGTTTCCTTCACTTACTAAACTGGCTTTATCTTGACTAACAATTCTTCTCACCTCTGTTCTTCCTTTCTTTCCTTCATCCTGCTGTGGGGTGCTGGTGAGTGAGCAGCTCTGTGGGTTGGGTCAACTGACCACAGCCCTCTTCATCAACAAACCAAGATTCACTCACTTAGTTTTCCTCTTTCCTAACAACATCTCCATCTACAAAGAAACTTACCTAAAATCTTGTTGATAAACTGAGGTCTCCTTGTTGGAGGTAAGTAGACTCCCAAGAAAAAGAACGGAATTCCAGACAAAGCAATGGCAATTCCAATCAATGAATTTATAGTGTCACTATAGAGTGGCACTACCACCAGAAATACTGTGCATATACAGAATATTATTGGGAAAGCCACACTCAGCTGCAGACAGAAAAAAAACAGAACATTATCGAAATATTCATTGTCTACAGTTACAAACACTTTGGTGAGAGTTACAGACTTTTCCCTCTCAACCTCACTTTGTGAAATGAGTTGCTCTTCCTCTTATACTTCTGGCTATTTGGAACCATAAGCCAATTGCAGAATTATTCTTGAACAGAACTGCTGCTAAAAATTGGAAAAGTAACAAAGTATGGTAACTCTGCTGTGCTGAAAGAAACTGTGTAAGAGCACTGAAGTGTTTTTAGACAAATCCAATAAAACTCGGGAAACAAGAATTACTTTTTCATGTATAGTATCAACTTAAAGTATGAGAAGCTGATAAGAGAATCAGAAATTGAACTAAAACACCATCAGAGCTAAATGTGGTCCACAGTGACAGAATTAACTTAAGCATTCCTAATTACAGATTTCTAATCCAAGAAAAAAGGCTACATACTACCTTTATGGTATGCAATAGTACTAATTGGCCAGCCTGGGGTCAACTCCCCTGGGTTTCCACTTCCCCCAGCCTCTGCAACTGTTTATCTCAAGACTCCTGAAGACCCTGAGCATCACATACCAACTTTAGCTGAAAAACTTAACAAAGCCTTACCACTTTGTTCCCATGAAATAGTGTTTTAGTCATTACAGACAGTTTTCCTCAAGAGAAAACTGACTCTCAAATTCTGTCCCAGTAAACCAGGATGGTCCAGATTTTAGACAGTGCTTTTATATTATGTGGAAGACAAGGATTTTAAACAATTCTGTAAAAAGTAAATATTACCTTCAGAGGCCTGGGTCTGTCTGGTTCCTTCCAACGTAGATATAATTGCCCAGCAACAGACAGACCAACAAAAAACCAGTAACTGAAACTGAAGTAATTAATAAGCTGGAAGACATCTTCCACAGCCAGGTAAATAAGGGTCATAGCACACTACGAGGAAAGAACAAGAGTGAGATGAACAACAGAAGTTTGAAACATACTGTTTATGCTGCTTTTTGCCTTAAAGTAACACCTTGTACTCATTGGTGTTTGGCGTGGTTTTATGCCTCAAAAACTGCTCTCTCAGAAATCACCTCAATGACAGCAAATCTGAAGGTCTCTCTTGTGATGTTTTGAAGTTTTCCTTCATATAATACATATAGTCACATCGAAACAGCTGAAAAGAAAAGCAACAACTTACATTGAAAAGCAGTGCTGGCACAGGTGTGAACCTCTTTATGTGGATCATAGACAACAGATCAGGAAGGTGACCTTCTCGAGATCCTACAAAAAACAGCCTGAAAAAAACCAGTCAGAGAACAGATGTTGTGGCCACAGGTGAGAGAGAAAGTGTTACAGAAAGTCAACCACCACCACTGCATTTCCATCCCTTTGACTTGACTGTGGATTCAACCCTTCTCGTAAGGATTTACTGTACAACAACCATTAGAGGATACGTAAGCTTTTAGAAACGTGCTGTTAACACCCATTTTAAAATCCTGCAGGTAAAATAGGAAACATCCACAGTAACTGAAATAAATTTGTATTGTTTTAAAAAATTCTAAAAGCTAGCACTGAAAACACTCCAGCTCATAGCAGAATAGTTTTCACTGCCAACCAGAAGAGATTGCCAGGTCTCTAAAAAGACCTCAACCAACCACAACCACATGCTCAAAAAACAAACACACTTCATTTTATTATCAACTGCAAATTGTTCTCTATTGACTACTTCACCATGTCATGCTCCTATTTTTCTCAGTATAGAGGCATTGCACATTCATTCAATGAACAGGAAGGATGTTCAAATGCCTGAATAAATCTAGTTGAAACTTTCACAAGTCACATCCATGATCAGTGCTCAGAGGAAAGCTTCTGTACTCAGTATCCTAAGTTATTTGACTGCAGCTTAATAGCAGTGGCAACTTCTACAACATTTTACTTTGAGAAAAACTTAAAGATACTGAGATTTCAAGAAGTCAGTAAGTTTTAAGTAAATACATTTAAAAACAAGAACTTGCTAGAATTACTGTATCAAGTTAAATAGAAGGTAACTCAATGCAAATAATTAGAAGGCCTGAGGACTCACCACACAGACAACATTCACTTGATCTTTAATTGTACTCTGCATACAGCTAAAACCACTGTAATCAAGGCAGTGTGGAGGGTGTACGTATACACACAGGTTTATTTCGGTCTGTTATTTTATTGTGGCTATTCATTACAGACTCAGTTACAAAAGTATTTTTGCCACTCTCATAACAGGTGAGAATAACAGCAACGTGTAAAACTACTTATGAACTTTTGTCAGACAGAAGGAGATAGGCGCTACCTCGATGCTGCCAGAATCGAAGCATTGAGTCCACCAAAACAAGAAAAGGCAACAGCAATGGGAATGGTCCAGCTGAAGATACCAAATACCTGGTCAGCAAACGTCTAATGAAAGGGAAAAGAAAAAGGAAACATGAAAAAATCTGCAACAAAGCATACGTAAAACAATGATATCAAAGCTTTTGTGATAAGTTTGTATGGAAAAATAGTAATATAGTCAGGACAATCCGTAATGCAGCACAAAGCAGCACACACCTTTTTTATTCATTTATGGGTTCTAAATAAGCACAAACTTCTTTAGCCAAGCGCCTGAACTCACATTTTCTGCTCACACAGGAAAACAAAATCACAGAATCACAGAATCGCTCGGTTGGAAAAGACCTCTGAGATCATCATGTCCAATGTTTTTAGAATTTTCTCACCAACCCTAATATTTTTTATTATCTAACTGAAATGCAGAATTCAGGTGCACCATACTGACTACAGAGAATAAGGGACAAAACTGTTATTATTATCCAAGCAGGGAAGTGCCACATTGCAGATGATAACCACAGCCACCATCACACCTACTGTTTATAGACCTATCTGAGGAATCTATTTTATTTTCCTTCTTTTTCAATTTCCTAAGCAATCTCTTCTTTCTCTTTAGTGCTACCAACAGGGCCTCTGGGCTGTACTCTTACAACATGGCAAATGACAGAGCAAGTATCTTATTAGCAGTCATTTGTTAACGTTGCTAAATGATACCACAGGTTGACTGTGGTGACTTTCCACGATAGAGCTCTGAAACCAAGGAGCCAAGCGCATCAAAGTCTCACAGCAAGTGGTAAAAGTCATCAATTGCCAGTAACCTGTGACCTATAATGAAAATGGGTAATAATTTGCAAGAAATTGTCCTGCTCAATTCTGTTAAGCCTCCTGGATGGAGGAAAAAAAGGGAGAGAGAGTATCAGGCAAAATGTTTGAAAAATCAAGTAGTTTAATACATGAAGACTGACAGCTATTCAAAAATCCATCTCGGTATAAGCGTTGTACATGTCTGAACGCTAGCACGTTTGGAGTTAAGCAGAAAACTGCCCATGCTGCATTCAGAGGACGGGGTGGATGCCTTCCTATTCCAATTCCACCTACTGATAGCTACTTTTTTTCTACGATCTCTCTTACTGAAGCAATCAAAAGTCACGGTAGCAGAAGGATCATGTCTACAACAGACAGCATGAAGTCACTATTTACAGAAACAGAGGTATAAGTTTACATACTACTTGTACATAAGTGGTATTCAAACAAATCCCAGGGATTCTGTGGGTATTAGAACATTTCACATCTCAGCAGGTAGCAGTAATCTAAACCTTTTGATGAACCTTTCTCTAAATCACTTTCCTAGCCCTCTCTTACGTTATCAATTTCAAGATCCTCAGACACAAAAAGCATCCGTACTAATTCAGCTTTCTGCAGGTCTGTCTTTTCTATTACAAAAGTTTTCTTCAGTTTTTAGTATTTCAGTATTTTGAAACGCCTCCTCTTTAAACTACTGGTTTTCATCATAACATTTATGAGCTACGGAGTTCAGACAAAGTGGATTAACATTCAGGCCAGCCTTTCTTTGTGCCATATAAAAAGCTGTCTGGTTTTAACAGTGGTCAAGTAAAGCAAGAGCAGTTCGTTATGATCTGTTTTCTGAATCGTTTTGTAGGTCAAAAAAAACCCCTAAATGCCTTAATAAAGAGATTTTTTATTTTCATGAGACAAAACCCTGCATATAACATCAACCTTTAAACCACAGAACGCAGAAATATTTACTGACATAAAACAAAGCTTGGCCAGTTAAAGTTTCCTGTTCTTTCTTTGGGTTGACAAAGCGCTTTGTTCAGCACATTATCCAGGTTAAGGTTCAGAATCCAACTCTGCTTAGCTGTAAACCATCATCTACATTAAAAAACAAAATTTATTCAATCCTTTTGTGTAATTTAGTTGAGCCTCAGCAAAGGCAGATAGGATTTCCTGCTGTTAAGGACAATGCAAAAGCATAAGCATATAATCACTTCAGTGGGAACCTTGCCCAAAGGTTCAAAGTCAATGCACCAACTGCGTTAGTCACCCTGGCTCTCATTAAAGCACCTCTCTTCCTGAGCTCTTTTAAATTATACGTTTTAGTATAGCTTCCTTCAAAACAGAGCTTCAACACAGGTGTGGAAAAATGCACACACACAGATTCCCACAAAAATTACAAAAATTGACACAAGAAAAGTACAAATGAACTGATCCGCGTATGGATTCTATTTCATGCTGAAATCAGAACATCAACTTAGCCAAAGACCATGCCATAAGAAATGTGTTCTGTATACCACGGATTACCCATTGTCAGGCAATTGAAACTGAACAAGCAACTAATAATACACTTTATTTTTATAAGAGATTTCTGCTGCTCAAGAATAAATAGTCACTGGAACACACAGTGCTTCTCTCAGATCCTTATTGGACCTAAAAGGCGCTCT
This sequence comes from Mesitornis unicolor, assembly GCF_000695765.1. NCBI lineage: Eukaryota > Metazoa > Chordata > Aves > Mesitornithiformes > Mesitornithidae > Mesitornis > Mesitornis unicolor. The sequence goes on along the minus strand of NW_010164448.1, from coordinate 23,184 downwards.
GAGAAACCCGGTCTCCCAAAGCAGAATGTAATTCATAATGATCCAGTGAATGAATTAAGACAACTTCTCCAGAACAAGGAAGAACAAGGACGAGATGAAAAATCTACCAGGCAATTGTAATATTTTAAAGGATGATTTAAACCTGGACTGCTGATTTCTGAAGCCAAACAGCAAGTGAAATTACCAGACACCAAACTTAAAAACTGCTAGAGGAATTTTTCTTTTAATATACAAAGCTAAGATACAGAACTCACTCAACAATATGTTAGATAATTAAGATGTTTAGTAAGCTGCCTAAAGGATAAGCATTTAGATAAGCAATATTAACAGCTAAAAGTGAAAAAGAGAAAGAAAACGCATGAATGCAATCTTACGCTGCAGGATGCAAATTAGCTAATGTGTAATTTGGAGATACTTTTTCCCCCAAAGGCGGGTTAGCATTTGTTCTTTGCAAGCATTTCCCATGTCTTTTTTGAAACATCTAGTAATGGGCCCGTGTGGAGTGCCAGGTGGGGCACATCCACCCTAGAACGTAGACCAATCTTTCTAAGATATGCTCATGTTATTTCACACATCCTGGAAGATGGCAATCACTCATATAAGTAGTAAAGACCACAAAGAGTTACAGCAAAGCTATGGTATCACTGCCACACAATATACACAGATCAAGACATTACAGATTCAATGTATATGATGTATAACAACTGCTGATTCGGCTCAAAGTCAAATATTTAATCTCCCTAGATCTGTACAAGTCAGGCTCTTCGAAAGAGAGAAGAGCCTCGTGACAGCCCTTAGCAAACACTAGCATTTCGAATGTACTTTCTCGTGTTGTAGTTGGGATTCCCCAGAGACCAAAGGGTGGAGGATTAACTTCAAGCGCTTAACTTTTCCCTGAGTGAGGTAAGGCAAAAGACTATTTTAATTGAGAATGATCTAGAAAGTTCAGCTCGGTTTGCCAAGTAGATCTGCCTGCAAAAGGATCTTTCAGCAAAACAAAGTTGAAAGGTACCCGAAGTTTGGCTAAATTTTCTAGTGAGATTAACTAGTTTAACCTGCCTTTATGCGGGTGTTTTCTAGCAAGGTTTCACCTTCATTTGTGAAGTTCATGCATTACTACTCAGACAATAAATACACTTCTATACTTCAGAGTACACCTTTAGAAACCCTTCAACACTCCCATTTTAACAGATGCCAAAAAAGGTCTTCTCCAAAGCTGTGCTAGACTCTCTTGTGAACCACAACAAAACCAAAGATCTCCACGGTGTTTCTTGCACAAAGTGTTACTGAAGCGTAAGTAAAAGTGGGCATAATAAGCATTCAACTGTGTGCATACGTCAGAGGGTTATTTCGTATAAGAAAGAAGGGCAAGTACAAAAAGCAATCAGTTATCAAGCACATACAGCACGTGCACTGCCTCAAGAGAAAAAAACAAACCAGGGAGAAGAGTTAGTGGCTGCTTTCTGCTAAAACTGCAATTGTACAATCATGGATCCTCCACAGATGAGCTAGACCAGGGCTCTGAACGGAGCACCTGACCGGTTCTGCTTTAACTGCCACTACTTCTGGGAGTAGTGAAGTGCATTTACAAAAACAAATGAGCTGGCAACAGGGGAAAGAATGGCGCATTTGCAAGGGTATGTGGAGGATGACGGAGGAGCCTACCTGGAGGCAGCTATAGCAGAAGCATTTAGTCCACCATAACAGGAGAAAGCCACCACTATGGGGATGGATTTCTTCTCAGGTTTCTTCTGAGAAAGTCTAAAGAGCAAGAAGGATTAAGAGATTAAATTGTCATTTCTGCTACAGTCTGACAAGTCCTGTAGTCCAGACTTGAACTATAACTGCTTCTAACAGCCAGGAAACAGTAAGAGAATTCAGTGGCTGATCCAGCACTTGCAATTACAGATAAAGTCCTTTTATGCCCTCCCATCCATTGGATATGTATGATATACATATATACACACATGCTCTAGAAAGACACACACCTGGAATTGTTGCCCTTAGTTCTGAATTTTTTTTTCCAAACCATCTACAGGGAATAATAATAAAGGAAGAAGCTTCCAGCCATGCAGTTCTCAGGGAAACTGCCCTACTTTCATCATGACTAAAATGTTACATTACTCCCAGAAGAATGGTGAAATACTGAATTACAGCTTTGTGTCAAGACATGACTGACTGATTTAACTACATTTCATTTTATCTTGGGTAAGTCTGATCTCATGATTATCAGCTGGTTATTTGTGAATGGTTTGCAAGGACTTTTTTGTCCTTTTAAAGGCCCAAGCAAGAGTTCTGTACAAACAGGTTGACCCAAAAGTAACGGGAAATGCCCCGCACAAAGAGCTGCCACAACAAAATACACAGGATACTGCCTCACACGCAGGCACACAGATGATTAGAAAGACCAACATTTATGTTACAAATCATAAGATGAGAACTGTTTTATCATACTTAGCTGCACACAAAAAAAGTGCATTAAGAGGCACACAAAAAATGCCAGACTACACTGAGAGCATATGGAGCTGCGGGCACATGCAATGCTGGCAAAGCACTAAACAGTACTGATCAGAGGGATGAATGCAAGGAGAATGTAGTCTAACATGAGTAAGAAACTTAAACAAAACTATACCCAAAGATTATGAGGTGTTTCTATTAGGAAGGCTTATAAGCCATCTACAGAGCCTCTTCACACAGATGATGTCAAGATCCTATCACATACCTGAGCTTTTCCAGGTTCAGTTCTGTAACATTCTTACCCTGAAAGTCATATATAGCAGTAAAGAGATTTATATATATATATATGAGCAATCTGACTAGTATCTTGGAAGTGCAATTAATTCTGCTTTGCCTTTTCTGTTGAGGCAGAGTATAAATATATTCCTGCATTACAGGAAGATTTAGCAGAACGAGAGTCTGTTTTCTCAAATTTTAGCTTCTCAGGCCTTCAAGGAGCGACTTCCTAAAGGAAACAAAGAAACTATGGTTTATGGCAATTAAGGAAGCCACACATGCAAAAAAGCCCCTAAGGAGATGAAGTTTTCTTCCACTGCCACAGATTACATTTGTCAAGATACTGTATGAAATCTGTTCAGTTTGACCAAATTAGATTTAACGTCACATATATTTAAGAAAGGAAAAAGAATGCACATCAACTGAAAACAGAGTCAGAAAATTGTAAAGGTGCAAAACGAAGCAATATCAATGTTCTGGTTTCCTGTAACTCTTGTTTCAACCACCATTCTGTTCATTGATTCTACTCAAACTGACATAATTCTCTCCTTGCGTTACTGGCAATGCCTTTTCTTGGAGAAAGAGGTACCAGTGAGTGCAAGGTCCAGCATTAAATTCTCTCTCCATCTTTAGGTCACTCAATACAACCCTAAGCTAAAGGAAACCAGCACTACTCGATCGCATTAATATATTGCATGTCTACTGCATGTACCATGCCTCTTCTGCATGGCCCATATTCATATTACAGATGCCAGCTCCAACAGTAAAACAGTTCTGTTTATGTCTTCATGGAGGTGCTGAAGATACTTGATCTAAATCTTCTCAGGTGTTTGTCCCGTTCTTAGCATTTTTAATAGCTAGCTATACAATACGAGTTCAGCGTTTTCCAAAGTCTCCTACTTTCTCATATTAAAAATATTATGTAGCATTATTTCAAGTTCCGGCTCAGCTTTTCAGCTTGGTCTCCAAAGTCAGAGAACTCCTACGTAACTGGCAACAGGAGTGCTGCACTGGTAGTGAATTATGGCTAGCTCCAAAAAAAGAAGGCAAGTGACTTACTAAACAGCTTTCTTCTAAAGCAACTGCCTGTCCCTAATGAAAAGTTCTTTCATTACAAGGTACAGAACATGCATTTCATCCAAAGGAACCTTACTAGGAGGTGCCAGTGCAAGCAGAGAAGGTGGACAAGACACTGGCAGCTAAAGACAAGCAGATTTCCCTCTTCAGAAAAGATGTCAATGACTGGCCAAATGAAGGAAGAGAAGTAATGCCCAAAAAGTCTAAGAGAAACTTAAGAATTTCTGGCTGCGTTTAGTTAGAGGAAAAAGACTCATAATTTATTAAACTATACACCAAAGAAGAACAAAATGGCTAAAACACGCAGCTTCCCCCAATCCTGTTTTATTGAGGGAGAGAACATGTCGAAGCAAAGCAATGAGCACACCACAGCAAATTGGGTTGATCAATGCTGGATTCACAAGATGGTATTCAAAGATGCAACTGAAGTCGTCATCTTTATCCCCGATCTCCAGATACAGCTGTACAGCTCCAAGAAAGACGACGGCTGCCTATGCAGGACAAGCAACTGCTTCAACCAGGAATCATTTTTAGCTTTTCCAAGGAAAAGAAGTAAGCTGCCAAATGTTACCTATTATATGAACTCAATCAAAAACACCCAGACAAGACCAAACACAGGAAGCAGGTTACAGGCTATGCACTGGCAGCCAGGATGCTCTTTCCTGTTAAAAGATGAAGCTACTCAAAAAGTGCTTGTGGAGCCACCTGCCCACTTCACAGACAAAAAATACAATGGCTCTCTCAGATGGAAATTAATAGTTGTTCAGTGACAAGGGAAGGTGAAATAGATTTCAGCTTTTATTTCTTTATTGCAAGTGTGTTTGTGCTGCAGAGTAACTGCTTCATATGGGTAAACATTGACAGCAAGGGTTGTGATGGTTTGCATAAGGAGGTAAAACAGAAGTCAACTGTGAAACTCTGACAGGAAACTTTGAAAAAGGAAGCAAATTTTACATGATCAGCAACTGTCTGAAGAGCGTTTGCAGAACTTCTAAGCTAGATGCTACTGTATTACTTCAATTACTTCAACAGAAAAGAGCTTAAAAATTAGTCTCTTAGCCTATACCATAATGAAGCTAACAATGAAGGAAAAAAAGGAGATTTTATAATTTTGTTCCATACCATCCCTTGGTAAGATTTCTTTCACCTCCCAGCCACCAAGAAAAACAGTATGCAAGGTGATGTGCAAAGATACACCATCACTAGTATTGCTTTACTTATAACTTTTATTCTTATCATTTAGAAACTGGAAATAGCTCCCCCTCAGCTTTCCAGCTCAAAGCCTCTTGACTGAAATGAATACAAGAAAGCTACTCCATTCCTTCCCAAAATAGCAGCAAGACTAAATTTAGCTGCTGCTTCACTACAGAAAAAGCTCTAAAATGCAGCACTACTACTACCATGTTTCCTTGAAATATCATTATGGTAATTTTCACCCTACAACTACACAGAGGGCAGTAAGGAAAGTACAGCAATCTATATGACGTATCACATGTAGAATATGTGAGCAGATCAAAGTGGCTCATTTTCATCAGATTAGTTTTTAGATTGACTTAATTCTCATCTCTTTTCTTTATTCATCCACTGACCACAATGCCCTAAAGTCTTCTTAAAGATTACACTATGGATAAACTCCTCCTTCAACTGCCAGAGAAATTTCACCATGAAGATATTTTACATTTCTGTATTACAGGAGGGTTTTCAAATACAGACCATTACTAAAGACTAGCTCTTTTTTTCCCCCATTCACTAAAAAACTATGGGTGCATTATCAGTGTTTCAGTTTTGACCGTAAATGCATTTTTGAAGCAAGTCTCCCAGTGATTGCCACTGACTGCTTTTGGGTTCACACTGTTTGGCACTGGAGCTAAAGGGACCTTCCCTTTTACAGCAGCCTAAATTGGAAGATGCATTTCAAAAGCACACCTACTGCACCCTCCTACTGCAATCCAACCACACATAAGCATTCAGTCCGCAGGACCTCATTAGAAGTAGTCCAAAGCAAAATACTCCTGAAGCATGTAGAGCATGTGTGTCAGGTCCTCAGCGTCAACTGCTCCACCCTACAGACATCCTTCCTGAGGTCCACACTACTTGCTCATGTATTAGTAGGTCAAGCTTAAAGTCAGTTTCTTAAACTGGGCAATTGAACTCATATCAGCAATGAAAATGAATCTTTGAGTCATGTCTTAAGTATTAAACTTCAGCTGCAGTTTCACCTTGACATTCTAAAAGGGATGTAAGTAGCACAACCAGAAGACCACTGTTTGCCAGCTGATGAGACGTCTCAGCAAAAATGCCTTCAGACAGAACATCAGTTAAACTTTTAAACGAAAGTATTTGGCAAACCTGAGATCTAGTGAAAAAGCACAGGTTAGACTTCCAAAGTCATTAATTCAGTTAAGTTCCATTAAAACTAGCACAAGAAGTAAATCCCCTAATAACCTTGGAAATCACAAGCATATATATTCATTCTTATCCTAGTCGCCCAATATCCCTGCATGCAATCAGACTGACTAAGGACTTTACATTATTCTTAAGCCTTCCTTTTCTCTCCTGGAAAACAATGTCAAAGAACAACTAAATGAAGTGTACAGAAAATCAGAAAAATTGAAGCCTGGGTTTCACATGTGTAGTAAGGTTCAGACATCCATCGTCCCTCCTTTATCTGGCCACCCACTGCTGCTGCAGTGCTACAACTTGCTGGGTACAGCAACGTAGACTGGACAACCCCACAGTGTATCATGCCCCCAGTCCCCCATAGTGGATCAGTTTTCCCAGTCCCATGCACCAAAAGGTTGTATAAAGCTCTGCATAGGCCAGGAGCAGTAACGTAGGCACGGAATACATAGGGGACAGGCTGGATTGGGGAATTTATTTGCTGTCAGAGGAGTGTACTTTCCAAATCTGTCCTAGAAAAAAACAATAGTGTGTTGCTTTACACAAGTCAGGACACACAGTGGACTGTGTACTGGCTTTGATTTTTTTCTGGATTCATTAATTCCAGACAAGAATTTAAAATTCCATTATCAGACACTGGAAAGTACTTTACATGGGCTACCATGACCTACAACAGAAATAAATGCTGGGGATTTTACAAACCCTTATCATATGCTGATTCAAAATAAAATATTACCCGTCCTTGACTTGTTTTGTTTCATTCAAAGTGTTTTACCAACCTTTTCACAATGTTTTTTATGACAATTTTGTATTTCCATATTCCAGCTAAAAAGAGGCAAAGAACTGAGGTTTATTTACTTGCAAGAGATTTTCAAATAAACACCTGCATGATTATATTTTAAGTAAGTTACAGCCTACATTTACGATAAAACTATTTTGAAAGCTTACATTAAATATACATATTTCTCATCTTGAAAGAAAGTTAAGTAAATGCTTTTGCAGAACCATCTGCCTAAACACCTGAAACAGGAATCTGCCAATTTGCTAAGCCAGCTTTTAATCACAGTAATCATCTGTGGGATGAGAGTGAGCACTTCCTTCATTTTGATGTACTTAAAACTCTCTGTCCATTGTCTAACTACTTAAATTTTAGAAAGCAGTTGGACATCTAAAAGGAAGGAAAGCTATTTCTTTTCCTCCAATTTAAATAACCAAAAAGAAGATTAAATTTTCCAAGTCTGAAGGATTTAGTAACCAGAACTATCCAATTAATTCACTAGCTATAGGGCAAAAAAAACCCCCAAACAATCCAAAAACCCTTCACTCATTTAATTAGTTTTAACTATAAAACGTGTTTTGACCAGCTTTTACTTTAAGAAGCTTATATATTTTAATTGGTTCCAACTTCCATCTGTATACAAAAAGAATTAATTTCAAAATAGAAGTTAAAAGTTGTTAGAATGAACGCAATATTGGTAAGACAGTGATTTAAGTTATTCGAAAGGAGATACAAAGCTGAACTTCATGCTAGTTGAGCTGCAGCACATCCATTTACAGATATGCATTGCATCAATTATTAGCTTAACAGAATGTAGCTCTGCAGCGCTGTTCTGTGCACCGCCAGCTTTCTGCAGCATGAAGGAAGAGAACAATGATGTACTAATGAGTCTAATTTACAACCAGCTCAAAGTGCACAAGTCTAATTAGCATCTTTGCAAACTACATTATCAAGATGCATCTGTGCTTGTTTTAACAAATCTGATAATAAATTATTATTATATGTTATTTCATGAACTACTTTTCTATTTAAGATTCAATTATTCATGATGAGTTTTCTGTCCTCCTGCATTCAGTACTATAATAAAGTAGGGATTTTTCCTGTTTTGCTCTTCAAAATCAAATGCATCCCTAAAAGGCGAAAAGCGACTAATACAGCAAAATACCACATGGTCAACTTACCACTGCCACAGCATCACTAGAAAGAAGGGCTTGAATATCCAGCACTGTATAGTAAGCTACATTGGTCATAATATAGATAATAGTCACAATTGGCATAGACACTGCAATAGCCAGTGGCAAGTTCCTGTAAGACAAAATAAACACCCCACAACCCAGGGAAAAAAAGCCATTAATAACAGAATAAACTTATTCTATTCGCATCTTTCACCTAGAGATAGAAGTTATGAAGACAGAATCAAGATTTCAAAATAGGTATCTCTGGAAGAGTTTGGTTTGTGTTGAAAGTAGAAATTCTAACATAGAATACTGAAAATTTTTTGCAGTAACTTTAAGCCTATGTTATGTGTAAAAAAGGGATTATATGCAACTGCTCTTCAAGTACCCTAACTTCAGGGTTTCCAGATTAGGAGTAATAGCCTTCAAATTTACATGCTTTAAATTATTTCCTACTGGCTATGTTAATTACCACACCTAGAACCCAAAGGGACAGAGCTCTGAGTCACCGTGCTCATTCACCCTGGGGAATGCTGCCCTTCTGCTAACACCTACTTCTAGGATTTATACAGGGATCTTCACCAAACCAAACCCCTGATCTTCTCATCTGCTCTCATCATTGCAGTGAATAAATTAACTGGGCTGCATAACGGCAGAAAGTGGCGATGCAGAGGGCAGATTAAAAACTGCAACACAGCGGTGAATCTTGGGATGTCGTGTACCTTTCTAACAAACACTTCTAGAAAGTAATACCAAAGAAGTCTAGAGTAACATGAAAACACTACAAACCTCTACATGTAATCTGATAAGACTGAATTTAAAGCTGAGATAAACTCACAGCTCTGAGTCTGCAGCTCCACAGGGAGAAACTCTGCAGAGCAGAAGCAAAATTTCAATTTTAGGCTTCAGTTTTCCTCAGTCTCATTCTTTCCTCAAAGCTTGCAGGGATATTCAAATGTCTCAAAAGGGAAAGCAGAACTTAGAGTGTTACTCTTGCATTTGTCCAGTTTGAAATCAAACATAACAGGGTGACACGGAGGAATATTTGCAATGAACACATTTTCCAATAACAACAACAAAACCCAAACAAATAAAACCACAACAAAGCAGAAAAAATAAATGCACTTTGGAAATTTCCTCAAAAACTTCCTGAAGCCCAGAACTCCAGCTGGGTCTGTCTGATGCTGTGGAAGCAGAAAACCAAACACACACCACATCCCCTCCATATAAATCAGTAAATTAGTAACTGGGAGCTCTGGCTCTGCTTCCAGGTTGCACACTCACAGTAAGAGATCCGCAAACCTCAGTGCAGAGAAGAAACAGAATTAGAAAACCACTTATAAATTAATTCAGAAAAGTTACATCAATTGTACCAAAAGACTGAAAGGGCATTTTAAGGACTTTGTATCACTCAAGATTAAAACCAAGGGACTATTTCAAATTTAACTTGTGGATTGCAGCTTTTGGACTGGACAAGCACGAGGTCACTACGAATGAAGTGAATATGAAAAATATGCAATTCTTGGATTAATTTTATAGTAGTCTGGAACATCTCATTATTCCCCAAAACTGTCAATGTAGAAAGCTAAAATGTGATGTTCATTTTATCAGCTACAACTGTTACCAAGAACACAGTTTGTATTAGGCACTGATGCCTACAAATAGCAAATGAATCTGAAGAAATTTTCATTAGCTAAATATCCTGGGAGCAAAATTATGTTTCAAAACAATACATCTAATACAAGAGTTATACAACTGATAACACAAAACAATACATGAACTTTAAAAAGATGAAAAGGCATTGCAAGAGCACTCAAAAGGGGACCTTTTTCAGCAAAAGAAACGATTTGAAGGACCAAACGACCAACGCAAACACAAAACATACGTCTCTTCTGAATACGTACAACAAACGGGAAACACTGTCAGCCTGAAATTCAGTCTGCCTAAAACCAGCTATTTTTAGAGTTAAAATACTTCTCTGCCATTGCATCTTTTCAAAAGGTAACTTTCCAGGTTAAATAAATGCACAGGGGTAGAACTCAGGGGTAACAGAACAAATGGAAAAAAGTCAAAACTGGTTGGGAGAATTGAAAAAAAAAAAATCTCTCTTCTGTTCTTTATCCTTCAGTTGTAGCAATCTGAGCTGGTGCTTATAATAGGAAGTAAAAATGATCAAATGGGATTCTATTTTTAACATAAAAGGCGTCTGCTTACAGACATACAGCTGAACAAGATTAGTTTAGTCACACTCTTAGAGCATAAGGAAAAGACAACATTCTTAACTATGAAATCAGAATTATTGCACAGATAAACACAGCATAGACTAAAATTACCTGTTTCATGGCAATATTAACACCTATTGTAATTAACAGTAGCAACATCTTGAACTGAAAGCTTATCAGACATTGAATACAGCATCCTGCAATCTTATTTAGTCTTGTCCTTTTTTTTTTTTTACATTTCCAGTGTAGTTTAAAACTAGTAAATCTCTGCTGTTGGTTGTTCCCAGCCTTATCATCTAAGCATAGAGCAGCTCTAATTTCTGTATGGGCTCAGAACTCATTAGTGATAGAAAGCCACAAAATGAGCAACTTGGTAAATATCCAGGTTCAGAAAGCACAAAGCGTTTACCTTTCCGGGTTTTGGATCTCTTCGGTTACAAAATTGAGCGTATCCCAGCCAGAGTAAGAAAACAAGGCAGAATAGAGTGCGAGGGAAATGTCTCCAATATAAAAAGAGGATCCCACAAAAGAATTCTCAAAGTGCGATGAATATCCTGTATGTGGAAGAGACACAATGAAGTACAGGGGAATAAAACACAGCGAAGAATTTTGTTCAATTTGGCACATAAATAAAAAAACCTCAGAAACCCTAATTCCTTCAAAGCTGCTTGTTAAAACCTTTTCCCAATTCTGTTCCGTGCTTCAGCCATGAGAATAAGTATGACGTTCAAACTACTATAAACTACACTCTGTGATGATACTGTTCTGTAGTTAAACACCTACTTTGTCAACAACGGCACAAAAAGCTCAGGAACATTAAGTTCAGACCAAGCTACAAACAGCTGGCAATGACAGCACTCAGGCTAAGGGTATCTTCTATAACATATATATTTATAAAATAATCCACTCTATCCTTGTATATCCTTCTAAATTTGCAATCATTTAATGAAAAAACAAAAAAATACAGCTGATTGTAGATAGCTATGACAAGAACACCCATCCACACCTAAATGGATGTTTATGTTTTAGCTATTAAAAACAGAAAACAATTAACAGAACTTAAAATGTAATTGTTACTTGAGATGAAATTTTCCCAAGGTAAGAAGAAAACTTGTATGATTTTTTGCACCAGTATTTGTGAGAACTTGTGCCACCTTTTGACTTTAAACAAGTCAAGACAAGCTCATCCATGGCAATTTTATATATTCAGATTCTTTTACATACACAGAAACACACACAAGACCACCAAATACAGAAAGGCAAGGAACTACGTCACTCCAAAACGTGCCCTGTACATTTTGTACGTTTTGCCCTGATGCATCCTGAAGTGTTTATAGACTTCACCAGGACTGGCCAGGCAAATATTTGAGGCCACTAAAACACCTTCACTTCCTTCTCTTTTTTTAATCTATCCTAATAAGACATTGCCATTCCCTTGGCACACACTTTGGCAAAGCAACTGCTGAGTTAAGAGAACGTCAAGGAAGCTGGTGGTGAACAAGCTCCGTATCAACAAAACAAGGGATGGGCAGATGTGCTAAAGATTAAATGCTCCAGCACGGTTCTCATATGCACATATTATTGTTTCATTCATAATAATTACCTTGCTCATGGATTTTCAATAATAACTGCTTAGAGCAAAGGACACCAATTGCCACGGGTTGACCTTTACGGCAGGTTTGAAAGCAGGGTAATGTTTTTAAGCTAATAAAGCACCAATAAATTCTCCCCAAAGGAAGGGATAAGAACAAAGCCAAGTTCAGAATTCCTCCAACTTGAGGGCACAATGCCCAGCATATGCACATAAATTAAAAAAATATCTCAAACCCCAGCAACTTTCTAATTCTCAACAGCTATACAAGCACTCAGGATCTGAGCAAAAAAAGAGCTGCTGTTCCACAAATCTACTCACATGTTCTTACAAACCTATTTTTACTTTAAGTTCAGTCACTTTCAGACTTGCACAAAATTCATTTTTCAAAATAATTATGCAGTTGATCTCACTGTAAAGTAGTACATTCCTTACAGAATCTTACAGCTTTTTCCGCTCCCGTCGTATTTTGCTAGCGCTGTATTTTGCTGTTTTCATTTCCTTTATTATTCCATACTGCAGGCTGTAAATTGCACAATGCTGCTGAGCCATCAGTTACCTTCTTTTGCCCAGTTCAAAGTCAACTGAGATAGGACAGCTTCTCATAGTACAATATCATTATAATGCCTAACATTGGTATTATTGGTGCTTTCAAAGTGGCTATATTATGCTTGTACTGAGGCATCTGATAACACAGAAGAGTTATTTTACAGTCTTTAGACCAGTTACTCCTTTTAACTGATAAATACAAACCTTTGCTTTAATTTTATAAGCTTACCCTGGCATATTTTAACAAGTCCAGTTATAATGATGGCAATAAGAGCAATGACTTTAGCATAAGTAAATATATCCTGCACCCGTGTTCCCCATTTAACGTAGGCACAATTTATAAATGTTAGAAGACCTAGGGGGAAAGAAAAGAAAAAGAAAAGAAAAAAGAAAAATAAAAAGACTAATTTGAGCAATATTCAGTTTAGTTCATTTTTCAAAGATTTTGAAATATAATCTAAACATGCACTTACCTGTTATACTTAGGTTAAACTAAGCAAAATACACTGGTACTGAAAACACACTGGTTTAAACAAAATAGTAGGAAACAGATGTCCTAAACACAGTTTCAAAATTGGAAGACTTTCCCCTTCTCTGGTCACATTCCCATTTTCCTAACATTACCCCTCATCAGCTGCACTCTCCTGAAGGTAAAAAACCATTACATGGAATAATTCATTTCAATGTATCAATACTGTACTGATAAATGAAATGTTATCTAGAAATTCCTTTAGGCAAACATATTAAAACAGTACATGAAATGTTTTTCCACTTTCTTGGTAGTCTGAGGATAAGTTGAACATCCACGGAGTATTTCAATGCTAAGTACAGCCACAGGTGACTCAGTTCTCTTTTCCAGTTGTATTGAACTGTATTACTACATGAGGTTAGAACAGACTGGACCAAATAACATAGGCTTTGCAGTTCATGCAACATTAATCTGGATTTTTAAGAATTGGTAGTAAGTAATGAGTGTTCTGAATATATTCCTCCCTCCATCTCAAAATAAATCAGTGCCAGGCCTATTTCACAAGACTGTAACAAAACTTGAAGTGAGACTTTCAGATTTCACAAATATTTCAGTAACAGTGGCTGACTACACTTACTCATATGATCAACTTCCCCAATACTTCTCAAGCCATCGTTGAAATACACTGTTCTCATGGCTCTCAACATTTTGCCTTTGCAATTATGTCTTTTTTCTCAAGTGGAAAGCCAGAACACCTCTGTCTGAAGCCAAATGCTGAGTATCTAATAGGACTCAGTACCTTCAGCATTCTTTATTGAACTAAATACTAATTCAGTGCAATTTTTCTTATCTAGATTATCATTATACTATTGATTGTGACCCAGAAGCTTAAATATTTTCCAAAAATCTTACTTTTTTTTCCTCTAGCTAGCAAAACAGTGGTTATATTCTACTGTATTTTTAATCTCCAAACAATGTTCTCTTATTATATATTTTACATATATATATACACACACACACATTTTTTAAATATAAATTTGAACTTGATTGTTTAGGGAGTAAGGTAGGAGCAAATCAAAATTAAATTAGAAGATAAATTATTTCCTTCTCCATATTCTAAGAACAACGTGATACTAGCAAGGTAAAAATGCCCTTAGCACAGTTCCCAAATAGAAAAGCAATAATTTTTAAAAGATAACAAAGGAAAGGTAATGATCTCGAAAGCACAGCAGCAGTATACTGGGCAGTTTGGCCCAGTGCAATAACTGAACGAGATTCCACTGAGCTTGGCACGATGAGGGGAAAAAGCCAGTTGTATCAGATTTCAAAAGTCAGGACTGCTGCAGCTGCTAAAGAGCCCTCAGGAAAAAAAACAAAGCAG
>NW_010164448.1:1947-8778 GCF_000695765.1 Mesitornis unicolor | reverse complement strand
CTGCTTTTCAGTATTAATGATCAGTATTATCCATGGAGTATTTGCTCACAGAGTTTACTTCAGCATTTTTTTAAAGCAATTTTCATTGGGAGCAATTATTATTAACTCCTTATTTTACTGAGTTAGGGCTTGGTCTCCACATCAGATGAAATGCTACTCTGTCTCAAATCTTAGAAATAAAATAAAATTAAATTAAAAGATAAGCAAGAATGTGAACAAGGCACAACCCCTCCCTTTTTCTTTAATTAAAATTATTCTCTTGTGTTTTCTTCAACTTAATTATCATTTACTTAAAGTTCCTGAGAACTATTGGGTTCTGCAGCACCAAATGACACCCCCATCTCCAAAAGGAGTGACAGTTCTCACACTAGATCTAGTGCTGTTACAACTACGGTTTAACAGCAACCAAAAAAACTATCAAAAACAAACCCCACAACAAACCGACCCATTCTCCCAATCTGTACCTAACCAATGTTCAGACATCTACCCACAGCAACTTCATTAATAAAGTATTAATCTTATCCAGACATGAGGATTTGAGAAACAACATCAGCCCTGCCAGGCCAGGGAGAAGTGGAGGCTTTAACAGCAACAGCTAAAGGAAGTTGTAGAGCAGGAGTGAGAGTTTCAGCACTGACACCTAGAACAGGGCAGAACAAGCATTTGGACCATTAAAATGGACCATTAAAGTAAGCTGTTCCATCTAAGGAGAAGTGATCTTGCTGTCACATGTCACCACTAAACCAAAAGGTGCTAAATCCTGCTGCTAGCAGCAGCAGATCCCCTCCCTGTAGCATCTTGTTGGCAGTAAAAAAGCCCCAGTTCTGTACTAGCTTTATGGTAACAGCATCAGGTCAACAGAGATGACAGACTCCACAGCACACGGCGATGATGGTCAGTACGTGATGAAGGACTTCCACATAGACTTTCTGAAATACATTTTTCACTCATTGCTGGAAATGTAAAATACGTATATAAACACTTTTAATAGGAAAAACCTAAAATTAAATAAGACACACACAGTACAATCATACAGTTTCATTCTCTTGATTCAGCGGAAGAGTCCTGACTTGAAGTGCATGGACAGTTGTTCCTCTGTATCAACTAACAGAGCTGGCTAGCTGATTACAAACATTTCAGTGTTTCGAAGTGCACACATCATTTCCACTTTTCAAAACAGCTTTACAACAGGTACTGTCGTACTGATGCTACGGTTAATCACAAGCATAAAGAAAAATCTTGAAGGAGTGATCTCTTGAAACCCTACCAGAGTAATTACTTCAGCATGCCTACATTGAGAAGCTATTGTACAATAAATTACAGCAGAATTTAGAGTGTAAGAGCTATTCTACAACAACTCTTAGATGCCATCAAGAGTATCTTGAGGTTTGATTTAATACAACTCACCAAAGGAAATCAAACTTTTTCCCCCATTTTTCCCCTGTAAGTAAACTTAGAAGAGCTAAATGCAATGTTCTCATTCAAAAGCAGAACAAGGTAATTCACTGACTGAGTAACTGCAAGTTACTCACATGCTGAAAATCATTCTTTTTCCCAGTGTAACTCAAACCACTGCAGATTCAGTATGCAACAACTCCAGGACATGGTAGGATTTCTTTTAATAAAGCTTTAAAAATTATCATAGTAAATGTCAAGAAATACTTACATTCACAAGCAGCTGCTATGAGACGGCAAGCCAAATATGGAGGATCACAAGAAGGGAAGAAAGGTTGAATTATGTAGTTAGCAAAGGTGATGGCAATAATTGCCTGACTAGTTGGCTCAACAATTAGGAGTGAGGTCCACAAACGAATAAAAGCAATGAAGCCCCCAAAAGACTCCAAGATATATGCGTAGCTGGCTCCTGACTTCTTAATAGTGGTACCAAGTTCAGCATAGCAGAGAGCTCCAAAGACTGAAAAAATCCCTCCAATTGCCCAAATTATTAGCGACAATCCATAAGATTTGCTGTAGATGAGAACTCCTTTGGGAGAGACAAAGATACCTGAACCAATCATGTTGCCTACTATCAGGCTTATCCCATTTATCAAAGATATTTCTTTCTTCAGTTGCATTGTGTTTTGGTTTCCATCCTTCATTTCCAAGTTGTCACTTGGATCTGTCCTGTCTGATTTATTGACGGGGCTGTAGTCAGCCACTGAACTATGCGACTTCGTATAATCCGTCCGTTCTCCCATGGTGGCAAGACTGATTTCTCCACGACTCCAAATCACAATCTAAAACAAAATACAGACAGTTTAAATCATTATAAAATCTTTTTATCCCAGGACTTTCTTACCAAATCTTCTTTCTACCTATCTATGATTTACAAACAAACTGAGAGATTCCCTTTTGTTGCTTTGTATGTTTTCTTACACAAAGGTAAGTTCATGCATAGTTAAAATAAACAGAAAAACTAACACATACAAAAGAGACAAATTCAAATATAATTTACGCTGAGAAAGGAACTTCTGCCTTTAGGAAAAAAAAAACCCAACCAACCAAAAACAACGAACCAAAACCATAGGAATGAGAGAAGTAAGGGATTCTAATATTGAAAAGGAAGAAAGAATAGATATAAGCAAAGTGAGGTGATATAGAAAAGCAAGCACTGGAAGAGCAAGCTGGAAGTTCTAAGCATAAACACGGACTTACTGAAATATCAAAAAGAATCAAATTACTGTACTTACGCATGTAAGTTATGAGTGATCTAGTAACAGGGTTGCACATGTTATTAATGGAGTGTGGGCTCTTGCTAAGGGCAATATGAAAAGATACTTACTCCAGAATTCCCTTGATTCAACTCTTGAATTTTAACTGATTTTTTAGTTCGCTCCCTCCCCAAAACCATTCCCAATTCCCACTGCCTCATTTCTTGGAGTTATCTAAGAGCGCAGGCTGTACATGAAAAAACCCACAGTTGTTTCAATCCAAACTCCTCCATTAGCAATGGCATTTAATGGTACCTAAGAACACAAAAACGAAATCTTTTTTTTCTCTGCTTCAGAACTGACCATTTGGAGAAGTGCCACCTTCTTATCAAGTCTTCAGAAATTCTCGCGTGCCTTCCAAAAGCACGTCACTGCTAATAACATTTATCAGCACAAAAATATACTGAAAATTAGCAGTAATTCTGAGTAAGGCCCATTTTATTGAAGCCCAAGAAATAATCTATTCAAGGAAGAGTCTTGTATGGAAACCAACTTAAATTGCAAACGTACCTTTGATCATCAGGTTATCAGCTGCATATAGCTTAGGCCCTACATAATTACCAGAATGCACTACCATTCATTTGCCCTGCCCCTCATTACACCCTCAGTGCATACTTCAGCCATTCACTATAGAACAGAAAAATGTAAAAGTCTAGGTCAATTAGAATAAAGCAGCTGATATACGGGGGGTTGGAGGGGAAGTTCTTGCACTTTTTTGGGGGAAACACTAATTTTACAAAAGGTTTTGTTATTCCAACAATAAACCTGTCAACTAAGAGAACAAAAACCCCGAGTATGGGGTTTTGCACGGTCACCGTGCAGTCACCCAAACTGTATGTATCTATGCATCTAGTAGCATACAAACTTACAAGGTTTTGCTCATGTGGTTGAGAGGCACACCTTCCTGGAGGGAAAAGTTAATAATCATATCATTCCTTTATTGTAACACCAACACCTTTATACTACAGTACAGAAAACCTGACCTGACATCCTTGAACGAAGAAGAGTTTTAAAGATGTGAAAATGCTAAAGACTATTTTCAATTAATAATAAAAGCAGCTTCTCCTGAAATGAGAGTACAAATCATTTACTGAAACACATTACATCATTCATCTCCAACTCATGACTTTTCTAGCTTTTTCCACATTAAGAGACCATATTCTTTAAAATAATGCGACATGAGATCCTCAATCTGTGTAGTCAGATGCCTTCTGATTTATCTTCCCCTCAATATTTCAAAGAAACACTTTAAAGATGGGTAATTGCTAAATACATATTTTATCATTTATGCATGAGTCAACATCTTATCTAGTGTCATGCATACACCACAAGCCATGAGTGCGGCCATGATTCAAAGGAAATGAAAACAAATTCAGCTCACCAGTTGTTACCGGTTCTCCTTGTTATTTACTCTTCCATCTATCTCGTGCAAATTCATTTGCAACCACATACTGCTTGATTTTCTGTTACCGGTGCAGTGGAGCTAAGTCTTCAAAAAGGCATGCGGCCTATGAGCTTGTGAGATTATTGGGTTTGCTTTACTAGAGAAAGTTCAGTTATTATTGTGTAAAAGAATATAAATTACCATAATAATCAATTGCTAATATGATGCAAGCACAAATGTGTTAAAACAGAAGGACAAATAATCAAAGCAGATGTCTTAAAGACAAAACTGACCACAAAGTGGATTTAAAGAACACTTGTAACCCATAAAAATAACACTTAACCAAATAGAGTCCTTGCATATTTTGACTCGGACAGGACACTAGCTGCAAATGTATTTCCAAAGGCAAATCACTCTGAACAAATGTCAGTGGAAGAAGAATATTACAGCGATTATTATGACGTCTGACTGCCAGTTTGAAAATATGTCATGTTCGTTCCCAGCCCTTCCAGCTAAAGGATGACACTGAGCAATACGTGAAGAACTGACTCATGAGTGTAAATAATTCTGGTGTTAAATACATAGCTTTATGAATTCTGTCATTCGTGTGTGACCTACTCTAGGGGATCCTGGTCTGGAAGGGGTGTTGGACTACATGATCTTTTGAGGTCCCTTCCAACTCCTAACATTCTGTGAGGTTTCTGAGGTTCAACAAGGCCAAGTGCCAGGTCCTGCACTTTGGTTGCAGTAACCCCATGCAGCGCTACAGGCCTGGGGACGAGTGGCTGGAGCTGCCAGGCAGAAAAGGACCTGGGGGTGTTGGTGGCCAGCAGGATTGACCAT
This sequence comes from Mesitornis unicolor, assembly GCF_000695765.1. Lineage (NCBI taxonomy): Eukaryota > Metazoa > Chordata > Aves > Mesitornithiformes > Mesitornithidae > Mesitornis > Mesitornis unicolor. The sequence continues at coordinate 3,840 of NW_010164448.1, read as the reverse complement.
GAGCCAGCAATGTGCCCTTGCAGCCAAGAAGGCCAATGGCATCCTGGGCGGTATCAGAAGAGGTGTGGTTCTAGGTGGAGAGAGGTTCTCCTCCCCTCTGCTCTGCCCTGGTGAGACCTCATCTGGAATATTGTGTCCAGTTCTGGGTCCCTCAGGTCAAGAAGGACAGGAACTGCTTGAAAGAGTCCAGCACAGAGCCACAAAGATGATGGAGGGAGTGGAGCATCTCCCTTATGAGGAGCAGCTGAGGGAGCTGGGTCTCTTTAGCTTGGAGCAGAGGAGACTGAGGGGAGACCTCATTAATGTTTATAAATTTGTAAAGGGTGAGTGTCACGAGGATGGAGCCAGGCTCTTCTCGGTGACAGCCAACGAGGACAAGGGGCAATGGTCCCAAGCTGGAGCATAGGAGGTTCAATCTGAACATGAGGAAAAACTTTTTTACTGTGAGGGTGCCAGAGCATGGCCCAGGCTGCCCAGAAAGGTTGTGGAGTCTCCTTCTCTGCAGACATTCAAAACCCGTCTGGACGCCTTCCTGTGCAACCTGGTCTGGTGATCCTGCTCTGGCAGGGGGGTTGGACTGGATGATCTTTTGAGGTCCTTTCCAACTCCTGAGATTCTGTGATTCTGTGATACCCTAATCATCATTCCCATTTCTTCCTAGAACAACTTTAAAAATATTTGATTTAATTAAAATAAATTGAATCATTCAAATAAAATCAAATCAAATCTGATGTGTTCACACACAGGCAGCTTTGCACTTAAAAGTCACCGTGATTTACCTCATGTGCTGAGGTTCAGAGTTAATTACCTGTAACTACAGACCCTGTCACTGTTCAAATGCCTCCACCTCAATTAGCAGCACGTGACTGCAGTGCTATACAACTTTTTTACTGACGACCTTGACTGCTTCTTGCCCTACTCTACCCAGGAGAGAACACACAATACCTCTCAGCCTAGCTTGCTTTATCCTCCAATACTGTTTCTTCCTCTCTGAGTCTGATTTTGTTATTCCCAACTTCAGGTATCTGCTGGCATCTAGGATTTGCACACACCTTCATGCAACAGCTCACTCACGATTTGGCATTTCATTCTGTTCTTGTTTGCTTTATATCCTTGAAGCCTTCAGGGCAGGAATTGTTTATTTGCCCGAGTCCTGTGTCTTATTACACCACCTCAATGACAGAAACAAAACTATTGGCAGGGTTTTTTTCCTACAAGCACTTCACTTAATCTTAACTGGAACTAAACGCAGCAGCCTTGACCAACTGAAAAACAAAAAGTGACAAAGCAAGAGGGAGGCAGAGACAAGGGAAAACTGAAGCTATGTCAAGGTCAGCAATATAGAGAAAAAAACCACTTGTATTAAAAGCCTTAATTCTGTCAAAAGACCATTACTCCTGTGGAAATAGAAGACAGGCTTGGTAGAGAACAACTAGAGAGGAACAGTATCTATTTTCTAACATACAACAATCTGGTGATACTGCAGCTAAAAACACTGTTAGAACGATCTCTAATGCTGCCAAAGCCCTGCCACAGGACTGCTGTGGCTAATGCAGGCTTATGCCTTCACACAAGCGAACGCGTGGATTTCCTCATCGCTCACCCTTGTGCAATACAAAGTCTTAAACTCCCTTTTTTGCTGATTGCTGCAGCTGTGAGGAATCTTTTTGCTGATATATGTAAGATTTTTATTTTTTTTTACTGAAGTGACACTGCCATTGATACAGAAAGCTCTGATACAGAAACAGGACAGAGTGACCTGAAACTAGGAGCACTTCATTGTTTCACCAAAATGTATATATTCTGATAAGGCCTATCACACTTTGGCCTTGCTATGAAGGCTGATGTGCAGTTAGCAAAGTACTAACACCGCATTACAGGGTGGCCCTCCTT
>NW_010164448.1:0-1916 GCF_000695765.1 Mesitornis unicolor | reverse complement strand
AAAGAGGAACTATCTGCCAAGATCCCCTCTCTCCCACTGAGCAGGACAGCAGCTGACCTGTCATTTGTTCAACTTGGGGTGACCCTGCAAGTGGGTTAATGACCAATGTGAAACATCAAATTGCTAAAAACGTACCATGTTTTGCTATACTTTTATACAATACCTGCTCATTAGCAAAGCTTTCTAGCGTTCTTGCCTTTGTCTTCCACACTTGTCTTCAAACAGCTCTTGTAACATAGCTTTACATATAACTTGACTATTCACGTATACCAGCTGAGAAACTCCTATTTCTGAACACAATGACTGGCCTTTTGGGTAAGAGTCAAGATTGCCCTACACAGGCAAACAGCATGAAACTCTTCAGGGAGTTAAGCACCAACAGAGCAAAGGTTGTAAGTCCCAGAAATGCCTATTCCTTGCAATGTATATATTTAGGCACCTTACAGTCTGAACATTTAAGTGGGAAAGGCTCAGAGTTTGTCTAGTATGTGTTTTTCTTGTTTCTGGTGAGAGAAGAATCACTTCCCTGCCCTACATAAGAGTTAGCAGGCAGGAAGCCTGTGCAACAAAAACAACTCCCAATGTAAAGATCTAATCTGTCCAACCAAGTCTTTTGTGCTCACATATGCAAACACACATCTTTAATGCTATAAAAAAACCCCAACAAACCAACATAAGCCTTTGATCAAATAGAATTGGTTGTAACCTCCATTTTAAAAAAAGGACAAGGTGTGCCTATCATGTAAAAAGGTATGAAAGAGGAGTTACATGTCTATTATTCACTTGATAGCATATCAGTGGTGGCAGCAAGTTCAGACTATACACAGCTGTGATACGGTTGCACAGGAGGTGATCAGTAAATACCCCTACTATCTACATGTTCTGACAAATCCTGAATAAGACTATGAACATTCAGTGGGGAAGGACCTATCAGATACTCAGTTACAATGTCTTAGGCACTTCAAAATTTCAAGTACCGATCCTAGACAAATCCACCTCAGTAATATTAACCCAGATTTTAAACCAAGTCACTCTAAAATTAGGGAACTGCGCTGGCTACAAGTGGAAAATAACACACCACTATAACTTTCTCACTTCTAATTTATTTTTTTTTATTTCCATGGGAAAAATATAGAAGCAAGCTCACAACTAGAGACTTCATAGTAAACTGTCTTTAGACAGAAGTGAGGTTCAGAGCGAATGAGGCAGCTACAATAAGAGAAACATCTAGCGTAATTTATACAATAACCCCCAGGTAAAGGCAGAAGGCAAAATAATAAAGTTTCTTAAAATAATTTATATTTTTTTTTATGCTGGGGCACAGAAGTGGAAACCTCTCAAAAAGGAGAAAAGTAAAATGCATGCTTACCTACAAATCTATACCCATGTGAACTCTTCAGCCATAACTTACAGGCACACCTAATCAGATTATATTGAATACATATTACTTAAATAACACATAAACAATCAAAATCATTACCAAACGCCAGTAAACAAAGACACGCTTGGCTGAGGGTATTACTAAAACCACTTCAGCTCCCTCGAAAGCCAGTTGACTGAGCAGGTACATACATACATAGATACATTTATATATAAAAAAAATAAAATAACGTGTCCCTGTCACCAAAACACATCCTGTTATAACCCGAGCACCAACCCCCATAGCCGCCTGCTGCCAAACTATTAAATACAACACGTGGCTCCAGAAAACCACCCCCAAGTCGGGATGTGCATGACATGCCAGGCTGTCGCCGGCGGGAACAGCGTGAGGACACCGGCCCTCAGGGTCGCGCCGCAGGAGGAAGGATTTAGGGTCATTTCACCTCTTGGTCGCCGCTCCTCCCGCCCCAAGCGGTGGTTACCCCGTTCTTCTCATAAAATACGCGAAGTTCAGACATATTCCACGCCTCCTGGGC
>NW_010164447.1:31838-36587 GCF_000695765.1 Mesitornis unicolor | reverse complement strand
GGGCGAATTGGGGGGTCGTGGCGTTGGGGGCCTGTTCTGCTGAGGGCAGCATGACCCTGGGTCCTGTGGGGCCTCAGCCTTCGGCCGCCGGGGCCGCGGCAAAGCCGCCGCCGCCGTGCCCGCTGAGGGAAGGGGAGTCTCCCCTTGGCCGAGGGCTTGGCGTGAGATGTCCGCCTGGATCTCGCATCTGCTCCTGGATGATTTCAAAACCGGTCTGATCACAGGTCCTGGTTTTCTATGCGAGCTTCGTATTTAGTGTGACTCTGGTGAGAATGCAAATGATTAAACACCTTAAATGTAATACAGGCTGATGTGTAAGTTTGCATCTGGAATAGAAATCAAGGAGGAGCGTGCTGTAGCTGTGTCTCACCGACTGCCACATGTAAAGCTGAACTCGTTAGGTTTATCAGCTGTCTCCTTTCTGGATAAATATTTGGCTTTGACGCTTCTTTTTTTTAATAGTGCCCTATTTTTAAGCACTTAGCAAGATCTCTTAGACCCTTATTTGTCACAGGGCTGACTGCAGGATGACACTTAAAGACACCCAAAAATTACAGATGATGTACGGGTCTTGAAATGACAGCTGAAGAGGCTGTGCTATACGTTATTTAAGTCCTTGGTATTTTAACAACAGAATGCTAAATAAAGTACTGCATGTCCTCAACATTTCTAACCTAAAATTCAATGTAAAAATAATTTCCACAAAGATAAAGAGATGACAGATAAAATCAGCTTCAGTCAGCTTTCAAGGATGAAGTTGTTTTTTAGCAGTCCTTTTACAGGAGAATATGCACATACTGTAGCATATAAACTTTGATTAAACATCAGAATTCTTGGATAGGGTAAGTTGCACTTTCTTGGTGAGGAACTCACATTGCTGGAATATTGACCGTGAACTTTGAAAATCTGGTGTTTTATCGTTGCCTTCCTGGTATTGAAGAGCAGCTTTAAATTCACATCTCTTGCACTGCTGCAAGTCTACTAAATTCTAATGAACTGAAGTAATAGAGTTGAACTGAAGGATTGGAGCTGAAGAGAGCAGTCTCTAGACAAATGCTAGTGATCCTGAGTCTTACTAGACTGAACAGAAAACATGATAGGCAGTGTCAAGTCCTGCAGACTGCAGGGGCTCAATCTCACCATGCCCAAGTACAATAAAGGGTGAGAAGTTGTACTTAAGGCAGGTTGTATGTTGCTGGAAGCAGTTTAACATTAAAACTGACATTTCAAATTGAAACATACGGTGCAGTTTCCAGAGTTTCAGTGTTTGCATTCTGTAAGTAGGGCTTAAATGAACATTTAGGAGCACTTTATGCTTCATGTTCTCAGTGACATCAACATACATAGATGATGTTTGGAAATAAGAACTTGAGTGTAAATATGCATAGATATGTAAGCAAGTCTGGTTTTTCCTTATAAAAGATAAGCATAGGTCAAATTCAACCTGTAGCTGTTGTTAATATCTGACATTGCTTTGTAATCAAGGATGTAATGCAACTTTTGGGACTGTTTTATTGTTGCAGATGTTGAGTTTGCTCTCTGTTAGAGATACTGGATGACGCATGACATCTTCGACACCTGTAACAACGTACATTTTCTCAGATCAAAAACTTAGCTTAATTCAGGATTTTGGGTTAGCAGTAGATGAATTGTCAGCTAGTTCATGTCCTCTTAAAAATTCAGTTGCTGTTTTGGATACCTTTTAGCATTTTAAGTGGCATAACAGAAAAAAAAACATAAAACAAAGCAGTAAAAATATCATTCTGATGGCTATTCATGGGCTAGGACTTTACATTTTGTCTGTTACAAATCTTTGTTTCCATAACTTACAATGTCTACTGCAAGGCGTGCTGGTGTGTGCTGTATCTGACTCTTCAGGTTCACTTTGTGCTTTTACTACAATGTCTGTTAAATTAGCCTTAATTATTTGACTTACTGGTAAGAACTTGCTTGACCAGAGTTAATTAAAAGTTTCAAAACAATATGAATTAATTCTATGCTTTGTCCAGCTGGTTATCGACCACTGTGAGTTGTTGGAATAGTCTGGTGGTGTTACAAGATTAAACTTGCCTTTCAAGTGTATTTTCATAAATAAAAAATGTCAAGCTGAGCAGTAATTGCCTCAAAAGCAGCACTAAGATAGAATAACAGTGTAAATTATGGGATGGGGATGGTTTAATTAAAATTCCTTCTGTGAGTAAAAAAAATAATGCTGACTGTTGTCCCATTATAACCACAATTATCTTTAAATGTAATAGTGTGTTTTTTCTATAAAGTAACTTGCTCATCTTATGCAAGTTCATTATTTACATAAACTAAGCCTTGAATATGTGCTTTTGTCATCCTCAAATTAAAACAGCACTGCTGCTTTCAAAAAAACTTCTTTTAGCCATGCTTAACTTCAGTTCGAAGATTGCAGAACTTAGAAGCTCTGTCTGATGGCTGAGCACCTTGAGCAGGACCCTATTTTAACCCTTTCTGCCATTATTTATTTAGGAATGTAGTGACTCCCGAAGTACTGCATGGAAAGCACTGGCTTCAGCCCTTAGCCTTAAAGAATACACACATTTCCTTTTAGCTATGCTCCACTTCTCTTTTATCTTTAAAACCTGTTTGTTTCCTGTTCTTAATGTTCCTTCATCTTGCTTTTTTGCAATTAAGAGTTTAGTGTAGGACCTGTGTGCATGCTGGCAGCTGGCTATGCTGCTTCCGTATTTGCCTGTGGGTGATATGCTGTATTTTGTACTGAGCAGAGTATGCAGTATATCATAGATACGAGCTGCTGTGATGCTGAGAGATCCTGTTAGTAACAACAGCTGCTTAGAAAATGAATAAACAGGGCCACTGGTTTCAACAGCAGGGCTAGTTAAAAAAATATCTGACCATTCAATTGGGCTGTAGCAGATTTTGGTGTAACTTCTATAAACTGAATCTCCAGACCACTCTTGAGTTAAACAAAAAAAAAATCCAAACAACTTCTTTCTTGGCTTGAGGGCAAGACTTTTTTTCAAGTCAGATTCACTGGATGGTTTGCATCTTGTTGAATGGCACTGCAGTACAAACCTCGTGGTGTGTATTCATTGTCCTTCTTGATGAAACTAGCTCTAAAACTGGATGTGTATATTTTATTAGTATGTGTGAAGTACCCAGTCATGCCTTGATGGATGGAGAGACGTCTCTGCCATCCTGAAATTTCCATGCTAATGGAGAGGTCTGCATCCATTTGCCAGTTATGTCATTGAAAGACTGCCCCTGCAGTTGCATCTGCCTTTTTTGATACAGCCAGTTAAATCAAACCATCAATGAACTTCGGTTAGAGTTGATTAAATTCTAAAAGTTTATAGTGTTAAGCATAAAAACATGCATCTTCTGGTTTGCAAGTATTTTGCTAATTGGTTTTTACTTTCAGAGTTCCTTGAGGTCGGCAAAAAGCAGCCTGCCCTTGATGTTCTCTATGATGTTATGAAAAGTAAAAAACACCGAACATGGCAGAAAATCCACGAGCCGATTATGCTGAAGTACCTGGAACTCTGTGTGGATCTCCGCAAGAGTCATCTGGCAAAAGAAGGGCTGTACCAGTACAAGAATATTTGCCAGCAGGTATGGCTTGTGAACTTTTTTGGTTATTATTTGTAGCAAGCATGGTATGTCAGCTGATAGGATCTAAAATTAACTGTTTGGTCTTGAGATAGATTTATTCTGTCTTTTAGATGATCCTGGGTTTGCAGCATTTACATTTTAAGTATTTGCTGCCTGTTGTGGGTGGAAACATCTTCCCATTTTCTGCCTTTGATGTAGGTGAACATCAAATCTTTGGAAGATGTCGTTCGAGCCTATTTAAAATTAGCTGAAGAAAAAACAGAAGCAGCCAAGGAAGAATCCCAGCAGATGGTACTGGACATAGAAGACTTAGATAACATTCAAACTCCAGAAAGGTAGGCGGCCTGTCTTTAAAATACAGCACTTCACAGCAAAGTATCCATATTTTCATGAAGGTCATTGGCAATTCAGAGAGCTGAGATATAAAGATGGTGTATTTGAAGTGGAATACTAGTGGTGGTCCAGAGGTTCTAAAGACAGGAAAAAAGTAGAAACAGTATTTTGCATTGAACATGATCCTAAGTCCAAGTAAAGAAAGTAAAGAACAAAAAATGTAGATACAGTAGGAGCAGTTCTGCGAGTCAGTGACTATACAAATGCTATTAATTATATTAGGCCACTTTAATTTCTATGTGTGATAACCTTCATTTGTTCTGACCACGTTGTGCATGTACAAACCAAAGGTAATGTTACTTTTTACTTGTCTGGATTACTGATGAGATAATAGAAGAAAGGGCATCAAAAGTACATTCAGTGTTGTAATTAATTGGATGGATAATGAGAACGTAGAAGGAATGGAAAGCACAATCAGTAAATGTATCTGCTTTAGGTTGTGTGTAGACCTTCACTTAGACCTTGCTGAAGCAAGTAGTGCCAGGATAGGATGAAACTGCGCTCCAGCTCTGCGAGAAGTCTGTTCTGTTGTCAGAATGGTTTGTGGGAGATCTTTCTAATCAGACAAAGTGACAGTAGCTCCAACTGTGTGTTTATGTTCTTCAGATGAATCTGTTGATTTAGGGAATGTTCACGTTAACTGATAGTACAGCTATGTATATGGTGGCGTCTATGGAAGAGGGTGATAAGGTGGGAATGAAGTAACGTTTTAAACCGTTTCAGCTGACTTTGGAAGAGGCCAAACTGTCCATATCC
>NW_010164447.1:14937-31807 GCF_000695765.1 Mesitornis unicolor | reverse complement strand
GTAGGGAATAAAATAAAATTTCCATAAGTCAAACCAAATTAAAACTTGCAGAATATGTCAAAAGAAGTAAGAGAAGGTTCTTCAGATATAAGTGAAGAATTGTAGGAAAAATGGTGGTTAAAAATAAAGTTCAGACGAGGCTTTCCAAAGGGTAAATGACATCTGATTATGTTAGAATTCTATTTGGTAATTTAATTTTTTAGATTCAAGAAATGCTAGCAGTGTAACCTGGGGAAAAGCAAAGCTGTTGTTACCACACCAGAAGGGATGTTTGCAGTTGAATTGGAAGGGGACTAAGACATTGTCCAGTGAGAAACTGATGATGTGTAACGATGATAGGAGAGATGAAGCAAGAGTGAAGTTAGTGAGAATTCTTTCAATTAAAATCTCGGCACAGAAACTAAAAAAGTCGAAGTTGTATCTACTGATGATAGAACATTGGAAGAATTTATCAAAGTAGAGGCCATTGTCACTATGAGTTACAGTAGTCTAATAAAACTCAAAAAGACACGCAGTAGAAGGCTGTGGATTTACATGTTAGCAGCAAGGCTCTCTGGTGGAAGTTGGGAGCTCACTGGTTGCAAAGAACGAGAAGGTTACAGATTTCAGTGGTTGTTCCAGGATGGCAGTGCCTTTCGTATTATTTCCACTGCCTGAAATAGTCTTTGTACAGAGGAATCCCACTAATAGTTAGACACTGAGGACTGACTGACTGCTCTTTTCCTTGTTCTCTTTTATATAATAAGACTAGAAAATGTCTTTTTCAGTCACACTGCTTTATCTGAACAACCACAATTTCTTTAGTGTTTTTAGGTCTTGTTTTCTAGACTTCTTGTACTCTTTTTGCTGGATTCACTGCTTGGTCTGTTGGAGAAGACACTGGTGAAATGTCATCTTTAATATTGTATGTAGTACTAACACTCAAGGGAGTAAATTAGAACTGGAAGCAGTGTAGTAGAAGAGAGATAGACAAGTTCAGAGTTTATATTAAAAACATAGTTCAAAAAAGATTTAGAAAATGAAGACTTAGGGAAGGTGATTCTTTGTAAGTTTGCCATGCTGGGTGGACTTCTGAGGAGAAAGGAATCGTGTGGGCCATAGCAATGCATTTCTCTGTGTCTTGGAAATCCTTTCCAATCTTGTGTTTCTGTGAATGAAGAAATGCAGTTGTGGCCGCTAAATGCAAGACTGTTGTATCTTACTTCTGACATCGTTAAGTGTCTTTTTCATGTCAGGATTTTTAAAGGATTTGATAATTTAATGTAAGTGTTCTAGTTTCTAATGTCTGCAGATTGCAAGGCGCATGTTGCTTGTGTCGTGTATCAGCAAGAAGTGAGCTCTCTGGCAGCATTGGTGGTGACCAAAAAGGAAGTTTCAGCAAGTAGGAAAGTATCTGAGGAGACAGTGATATTTGAGTCTAACAGAGGTACAGTGTGCAGCTCCCTGGAGTAGAAGGAATGTGAAAATCCTGGAATTAGTTTTCGTTGGCTTACTCATGTGAAGGGTACAAAAGCTCCTGCCATCTCTTATCTCTGGAGCTTGTACATATCAGTCATACATGCATGGGCCGAAGTTTGAAACTTAACAGCAAGAAAAATTATCTACATCCTTTAAAGGAAAAGGGAGACGTCTGAGGGACCAATTTTAAAATAAGCAATAAACTGTTGAGCAGTGATTAACTGTTCAGATTTGTCCAGTCTCATCTTAGATCTTAATAAGAAAAAATGGTGAGAATTGTGGGGAATAAACCACTTTTTTTTCCTTACCCCCCACCCCAACTGTAGTGTTCTTTTGAGTGCTGTAAGTGGAGAAGACACTCAGGATCGTACTGATCGACTGCTTTTGACACCCTGGGTTAAATTTCTATGGGAATCATACAGACAATGTTTGGATCTTCTCAGAAATAATTCTCGAGTGGAACGCCTGTACCATGATATTGCACAGCAAGGTAAGTTGAGAAAATGGAAAGTTAGAGTATAATGAGATGTAGGACTTCCTTATTACATCCTGTCAAACTAGAAAGTTAAAGATTATTTCTATTTGGATATTGTTTCAGAGTTGGAAATACATCCATCTCTTAAGCATGTGTACACATACTATAAAGGAAAAGTATTTTCCTTTGTATGGAGAACTTAGGGCTCTGTATTTTTGAAAAAAGAGTGTATCTGATTTTTAACTCTGGATCCAAAATGTGCAAGTACACCAGGAAAGATAAGTCATGTGAGTTCTGGGTGCTTTATTGTGTTTAAGCCTTTGTGCTACAACATTGAGACTTACTTTTTCTGCCTGTTTCTGGTATAGATACCTTAGAATTTTCAGAGTGACAGTGGCAAAGCAAGAACAGTTTTGAGAGGAACTACTGGGTCAAAGACAATTTTTTTTCCTGTGTCATTTCCAGTCATTTGAAAGCTTAGTTTACCTTTACTGTATTTAGATGACTTACTTTTCCCCACATTTTACAAAGCCAAAACCTGAATTCATGCAATTCACAGAATTTTATTTGCATTTAGTTCAAAATAAAAGCTCGAATCAGTACTTAAATTAGAACATTTTTAAAGAGGCTCAGAGTATTCCCTTTGCTCCTTGAGCTTAATTATGTCAAAGCATCTTCAGTTTTTGAGGTCAAGATGGAAGTGCTCTGCATTGTCAGTTGTCACTTACTCATTATGCGTGACAGATTGCATCTTGTTTGATGCGTCTTTGGACTGCAGATGAAGAGTTTTGAAATGTACTGATTTACATGTTTGACTTGCATTTGCAGTCACCATGAAGTCACTGTTAGTGAGCATTCTTAATTTATATTGTTCATTTTCGCAGCTTTTAAGTTCTGCCTGCAGTACACCCGTAAAGCTGAGTTCCGTAAACTCTGTGATAACCTGCGAATGCATTTGGGGCAGATCCAGCGTCACCATAACCAAAGCACAGCAATCAACCTCAACAACCCTGACAGCCAGTCCATGCACCTGGAGACCAGGCTTGTGCAGCTCGACAGTGCTATTAGCATGGAGCTGTGGCAGGTATGCAGCAGGGCTCCTGTAATCACACTCTAGTCTTCAGCCTTTCCAGAATCTGTTCCACGCAGATCATGTTTCATGCTGTATACTCCAAGGTAAAGACAGGATAATAGCTAAAAAATAAAGTTTTAGTATCTTGAATGTGGTACTACATGTGTACTGAATACTTAGTCTGATGTTCCTGGATTTGCTGGTTTTGCATAGCACTTTCAAAGGCCAAGCTTCTGGTGGTAGTAGTTAGTGGTAAAGTGGCTGAAGTAGTTTTGAGTTGTGAATATGAGACATTGATGATGACACCTTCACCTCTGTCATTTTGCTTGCCTTTGAACTAGAAGAGATCACTGGGAAGAGGTTGGTCAATGGTAAAGCCTGTTATTGGGCTGGGGTCCCACCATCGCTAGTTAAATTACATTAGTGTCTAGCCAGTGAGGGCACTATCAAAACACATTTTTCAAAGAGGTGTTTTGCTTTCGCAGTCTTTATAATGTCAAATTCCTTAAAAAGCCAAAGTTTTTGTATTTTAGTTTTGTGAATTTGGAGAATGTTCTCTGTTGTTTCCTTTTCAAGTATGTAAATAATTAAATGTAAGACATTTCCAAGATTCTATGTATTTTTAGGGAAACTATATCCATTTTTTACTAGAAAAACAATGATTTTTATGAAAAATGGTAAGTAGTAGATAAGCAGATAGAGTTAATGCATCTGCAGTATGCCCAAATAATTTCTTTATTAGGAAGAAGTATTTCATTTCTTGTAGCTGGCAAAACTGAAGATCACAGTTTTCAGTGGTATTAAATATATAACCATTAGTGAATGTATATTTTTTCCTTTTTGGGCAGAGTTGCAAAAAACTTCCTAAAAGTAGTGTATTTGGTCTTTTAGGAAGCCTTCAAAGCAGTGGAGGATATTCATGGGCTATTTGCACTGTCTAAGAAACCACCCAAACCACAACTGATGGCAAATTACTATCACAAAGTTTCAACAGTCTTCTGGAAATCAGGAAATGCTCTTTTTCATGCATCCACGCTTCACCGACTTTATCACTTATCAAGAGAAATGCGAAAGAATCTCACACAAGAGGAGATGCAGAGGTGGGGAAAGATGTTTATTGTGATATTAGACTATTTTTAACCCTGCAGCTTCACAAATAAACTAAATTGTACCCCAAAAGAAGCAGATGACTTATATGGCTGTGAGGAGCTCTGCTTAAAGAGGCCAGTACTAATTGCCTCAAAAGAAACCAAGAGCAAGAAGGATATTTTACAAAGCTACAGTGTAAATAATGTAAACATCAGGATCGCTGTAGTTAAGCATCCTTCTCTGTTACTGACTGGGGAGCTAAGCAAATTAATAAGTATCTGTGTTTTCCTTCCTTTTTCTCTTCTGAGTGGTGGTATTTATTTCACAAGATTTCATTATAACTAGTATAAACCTTCCCTTAATATATAAAAGTCTGTATAGACAAATGGCCTTTAGTTTTTTTTGTAATAAGTATGATACTGGCAAGACATGTAGAATAATTGACTGCATTAGCCTCTGAAGTTCATGTACAGTCCTGTATTGAATCAGAATCTGGTGGGAATAAATACTCTGTGAAAATTCTTATATTCCTTTTCATATGGATATGAAAGTCAGAATTTAAATATTTAGTGCCATCTGTATTGTTACATGAAAAGGTACGTCTGGCTTGCACAGTAAATTTTAAAAATCAGTGCAGTCAAAGTGACGCGTAAGGATTTGCAGCTAAAATAAGTCTTTAAAGGTGCTACTTTCTGCTGTTTTCATTACTTTATAGTATTTTGATATTTACAGAGGCAGCTTAAATTTCTTTATCATTTCTGTGTGTATATACTTATGTATATACCCATGCATGTAAATAATGAAAAGTTATAAAAATCTTGCCCCTGGTTACTGGAGATCATTGCATTCTATACTCTTCCTGTGCAGTTGGCATCTTTTTTGTTATTACTGGCATTTTTACACAGTTTTGTGTCAAGAATGCCACTCAATCTGACTCTTGAATTGACACATGTGAAAAGGTACTAATGAGCATTCTCTTGCAGTTCATCTTTTGCGGTTATACTTTGTCAACAGGATGTCTACTCGAGTCCTTTTGGCCACTCTCTCAATTCCTATAACTCCTGAGAGAACCGATATCGCTCGCCTTCTGGATATGGACGGCATCATCGTTGAGAAACAGCGGCGGCTGGCCACCCTGCTGGGTCTGCAGGCTCCACCCACACGTGCCAGTCTCATTAATGATATGGTAGGTAGTGGTGTTCAGATGAGCAGCTTCTAAACATTGAGTTCTCTTTTTGGACTGTCTTGCTTCTAGAGCACTGTGCTTAGTTACGGGACAGCAGGCCAAACAGCTATATGGTTAACTGTATGACTTGGGGATGGTGTTAAGATTTCAGGTTCACAAGGAGGGCTGCTGGGAAATGGCAGCAATAACGGGGGAGGCCTTGAGTACTTGGGTGTACTGGAGTCAGATTCAATATTGTCATTAATGTTACTCAAGCAACAAATCTTGTTTTGAAACTCGGGGGGGTCTGAAAAGGGTTGTAAGCTCAAAACTTCCCCCCCCAACTCTGAAGTGTAATTAACTGAACTAAGTGTTTCTTTTCCTCTTTTAAATGTATTTTGGATAAGCACAGGTCAGATACCAAATGGCAGACTGTAAGGACCTAAGTGATTATGAAAACTTCCTGGTGTTTACTTTAAAGGATGGCTAGATTTATCTATTTTCTTACCTTCCCACATATTCATAAACAAATTAGGCATTCAATCATAGTTAAATATTTTCAGAGGATGTTTCAATTTCTTGCAGTCATTTGCATGCATGCCTGAAACTTACATTCAACATTCATTTTATAATTTGTGTTTATTCGTCTTCTGGTACCTCTCCAGTTTGCCTTAAAACCACAGTTAAGGCTACAGAAGTTTACTCATGAACTAAGATGTGTGGTTTTAGTTTGGATAGTAGGACTTGTGTCTTAGAAATTGCTATTATGTTGGGGGTGATACTCTAGTCTAAATATTTAATCTTGTTTATATGTGTTTTGTCTACTTTTCCATTTTTACATACAGTTATGTGGTGTAATGTAGTTATTGTCACTGCAATTAAGAATACTGTAATACAAAATAAGTGGTCTCCTGTATTAAAAGGTACATGTGGTGTCACTTCTTTAATATAAAATTCTTAAAGCGTAACTATTAGAATGTTGTATTTATTTTGAGATCTTTGGATTTTTTTGTTGACTGCAGGTAAGGTTCAACGTAGTGCAATATGTTGTTCCAGAAGTGAAAGAACTTTACAATTGGCTTGAAGTAGACTTTCACCCGCTCAAGTTGTGTGGCCGTGTCAGCAAGGTAAGTTTTATAGCTCTGTGTGCATCGCTCTGGCCTAATAGTCTGATATTTCAGTATTGATTTGTGGTAAATGCCAGCTAGCTGCCTCCATTGCCAGAATTTTCAGTGGTAGGCTTTCTTTGGTCAAATGCCATTACAATGACATGTACTAACATCTGATACACAGAGTACACCAAATTATTGGAATAGAATGGAAATTCATGCAGGTCTCTGTCGTGCTATTCAGAGGGCCCCTATAAAGGTCCAGAGTGTTGGGAACATATCAGAAGGTCTTGTTTTTGTGGAGATGATGCTGCGTTAAATTTTGTTTAAAGATGCAGAAATGAGAAAACTCTGTGCACATGTGCAAATGCATGGCAGTGGGTTGTGCGGGAAGTGGAAAAATATGCCAGTGTCTGTCTTTACTATTAAAATTTAGAGTATTGTGAGGTAAAATAATGTGAGAGGTGTTGATAAGGTTAATGTAAATTCTGCAATTGATGAAGCACATCATGTTCTTTTTCTTTGATAGTAGGAACAAAGATATTTGAGGTGCTAAAAAGAACTTGAAGGTAAATTAGCAGTGTGGTAAATGTTGCCAGTACTGTCAGTCGCCTTCGTACAAAAAAAAAGTTAGTTATCCATTATAAATAAAAGTGGTGTGATCAGAAGATACGCTTCAGTAAAACAGTGTAGTATCTGGACAGAAGGGCTGTCGTTTCATAAACTGTGGACTGGAAGTATTTAAGAACCATGCTTTGTACTTTAATGTTGTTTTTAAGGGTTGATGCAGATAGAGTAACTTTTCAGAATTTTGTTAGGTTCTGAACTGGGTGAAAGACCAAGCTGAAAAGGAACCTGAACTGCAGCTGTATGTTCCTCACCTGCAAAACAACACCATTCTTCGCCTTCTGCAGCAGGTACGAATACAGGAAATGTGTGTTCATAAGTTTACATAAATTAGAAGGTGCTTTAGAAGAATATTAAGTTGGAAATTTCCAACAGTAAATTGTTTCCATTGAATAGGAGAGCATTATGATTTTGAAATTTTTTTTTCCAGTGTATAACCTGTATCTTCATGTCTGTACGTGATTTAGGTACAGCTGTAGTAGCTATACTTAATAGTGGTTGCATACAGTAGCATAATCTCTTGCCTAGATTTTATTCACTATGGATCTATGATGTTTTATTTAAGGTAATTCATAGTTTCTTAAAACTTTTTTTTTTTTTTGAAGTAGGGGCTGGGTGGGATGTCTTGGTTTTGGTTTGGTTTTTGCGTCTACGTGTTTTATGAAATGCACATTTCATTGACCTGCTTTCGTTACGAGTGATGAGCAGTGTTATTTCTGATGTGCTAAAGCAGTAATTGAAGGCTAATTAGCAGCATAGCTGTATGTAGTTACTGCTGCCAGTCTCCTTCATACAAAGAAGCCATTCAGGAATGGCATTTAATCTTAGGTAAGCCGAATACAGTACAGAAGTAAAATCCCGAAGGAGTATTTGTAATTGTATTAATATGTATACTTTCATTTATTGATGATTTAGTAAGTTAGCTTTAGAGCCCGTACAACAACTTCTGTTTCTGATCTGTTTTTAATGAGGAAAAGTGCCTAATGTTTCCCTTCCCATACAGGTGGCCCAGATTTATCAAAGCATTGAATTTTCTCGTCTGTCTACCCTGGTTCCTTTTGTTGATGCTTTCCAGCTGGAACGTAGTATTGTTGATGCAGCCAGACATTGTGACTTACAAGTAAGAGCTGTCAAAAGACTTCTGTGAAATGATGTATGGATTCATGGGTATTACATTGGATGAAAACAAACTGGTTGTTGTTGAACTCAGGGAACACAATTGGTTCTGATAGATGGAGGTGAACTAGAGTTAAAAAGGTGCATGTGCCAGTATTTTAAGAGCTGATGATTTGCATTCTGGTGTGTAGTTTTGATTTAGGTCAACAACCATTAATGTAAGTCCAGTACAAGCAAAAGTGAAAATAAAATTTGCTGAAACTTGCCCTGTGCGCCCCAGCCATTTAGTCCAGCATGTCCTTAAGCAAGGCTAACAAACGGGGATGCAACTTTCTGGCTATGCTAAATTAGTTGTGCAGGACTGAAGAGATAGCAGTCCTTGATGTTTGGTTTTGTCTAACCAAGTGACTGGTTAGAACACCAGTGTCTGAAATGTGCACTCATGCCTGAGCTATTTCAGCTGCTGTTGAAGATTGGTGAAGTTGTCTGTACTAAGTGCCAACCTGTAAGGAAATGTTTAAGCTGGTGTTAAGATACAAGTAGTCTTGAGATTGCTTAGTAATTACCATTTAGCTTTTTAGAGAAAGCTGAGTTAATTCATTTAGGTTAACACGCAACTTCAGCTTATATTTTAGATGTGTTGAAGTTGTCTGCCATAAAATCAAGATTCTTGTTTTGTATGTTGCTAATGTGGAGGAAGATACAAGAATGACTTGTCATACAGTGTTTGTTTCGTAGAATCATTGCAAGTTCAGACTATTCTGGTGATTTTTTTTTTTTTTTAATAAACTCTGGAAATTAAACAATTTTATTCACACTGCGACTTTTACTAATTCGGCATTTCTCTTAGGGCTAAAACTTTTTTTTAAAAAGTATTTTCTGCTTAGAGCTTGTGTTGACTCGTATTGGTCATAGGCGGAGCAACAGAGAAATTATTTAAAAGAAATAACATGTGCCTTTTTCTTCTTTTTATTTTTCTTTTTTACAAAGGTTCGCCTTGATCATACAACCCGGACATTGAGCTTTGGCTCAGATTTGAATTACAGTACTAGAGAAGATGCTCCACTAGGCCCTCAACTACAAAGCATGCCTTCTGAGCAAATCAGAAATCAACTGACTGCCATGTCCTCAGCTCTGGCGAAGGCTCTTGCAGTCATTAAGCCTCCTCACTTAATGGTATGCAACTTTAATTTTTTGAAAATGTTAACAAACACACAACGTTTTATGATGTTTATCTGTTGCCCTTATGCAGCCTTATGAGCCTGCTCACTCCAGTAACCTGTTTTCAGTGCAGTGGTAATCAATACTGTTACTGCTGTCCTCTCCCTTCAGAACAAGTAATTGATCCTTGAAGTGTTACTGTATACAAATGCAGTCTATTATTAATGTATTTCTTAATGACAAAGTATCCTTCTGCATCTGCTATGTTCTCACTTGTTCGAATAGATCTAAATTTTCTGGTTTAGCAAGACAAGCTTGTTTTGAATTTGTGAGATCATACTTGAATATTACACCAAGGAGTTACTTGGTTTCCCTTTCCTTGACATATTGGATAGCTCAATGCCTTTCCTGATTAATTTAACATGGCATTGCAAGGATTTGAGTAGGTAGAGATTCGTGCTTTTGTAGGTTCACTTATTTTCAGAAGCGTGCTGCTCTGTTTTTCATAGCATTTGTGGTAAATGATCTCATACAATTTGGCAGGAATGATGGGCTGCATTTATATATTTGTGGATTAAGTAGAAACATAAGCTATTAACTCAACACTTTATACCAAAGATTATATTTTAATGAATGTGTTTTCTCAGATTAGATGTACCTTTTTTTTAATTTTTTTTCAGCCTAGTGGTAGTCAGCTATTTGTTCTTGTGAAGAATAAGAAATTATTCTTAAATGCACCCAACTAGTTTGTGTTTGTTTGTAACTAAAATCATGTCAAAATGTACACAAGGCATCCAAGTTAAAATTGCCAGCCTTGCATATCTCAGATTTAGGATATACCAAATCATAACTTAGCCATAGATGGGCCCGCAGAGCTAGGATTTGTTTAAAGTTTTGCATGCATTTTTTGAAAATCCAAGAGCCTGCTTTCTTTATTCTTCCTGGAGAAACTGCTGTTATGAAGAACCTGGAATGTAACTTGGTAGTGGAATCTAAACACGAACAAAAGATCCCAAAACTCCAGGAGTGACCTGTCCTTGTCCCTCCCTGTCCTCCTCACTGGGGCTGTTGGCTTCAAGGTTGGACTCACGGATGAGCTCACATTTCAGGTTCTCCAGAGCCCTCTGGAACAAAGTGTAAATCACTCTCGGATTTTGAGCGTGCTTTGATTGTGGCAAGTTAAATTTCACCTCTCTTAAAAGAGCAGTGGTAATTTGTGTTCTGCTTCATGTTTATGAAAGAAAGATTTTAAAGCTAACAGAGAAAATAATTTTTGCTTATGGAAAAAAGGCTGATGGCAAGATGTCCATGTTAGACCTTATCGAGGTTGAAATATTGAGTAATATTCTTAAAATATAAACACACAAAGTAGAACTGTGTCGTGACACCTAATGGTAGCTTACTAGTGTTAGCTTGAACATAACACTAGCTGTTTTATAGTGTTTAAGATCAAAATTCTTCCATGTAGATTTTACCCTCAAAAGGTTTTATTATTGATACTGGACAGGTGAATTGTTGGTTTAAAAGAAAGAAAAGTGCTTTATTTGTGCATTCATGGATAGAAATGGCAGGTAGTTTTATACTTGACATGTTAGTACAATTAGCTGAATATGACATAAATGCTAGTAATTATGCTTGTAAAATTAAAGTACAGTGATATCGATCATGTGGTTAGAGAAGCTCTAGAACAAGTTCATAACCTTTGTTCCTTTGCTATTCAAATAGAGACTTCGCTTTTTTTCAAATGCTTAAAAACTTTTTATTTCTGTCAAATTTTTTATAATTTACAAAGTCACTAATTTAATCTAAAGCTTCATTTCTGTGTCTCTGGCACCTCCACTTATCTTTTAAGTGCTTACAGATCTGCAACAAAGCATGAATGTTTCGGTATGGATGTTGCAGTGTTTTTGTTGAATGCCCTAGAAGTGAGAGATGACTAAAAATACCTCTGAGCCAGCTCATGTTTCAAGAGCAGCGTGACTGAGCGAGTGTAGCGAACTGATGGGGCTGCAGTGTTTTGCTGCTTGCTGGAGTGATTCAAGTGGGCAGCTCCCAGAGCTGGCACAACTCCACCTTTTCATTAGGATATTTTTCTCTTATGTTGATGTGTTTGGGAAAAAACAAACCTTGAAGCACATGTGGTGCTGTACTTGCTAACACGTGCAAAGACAAACAAGACTGATGCCCTCTACCCCCTTTCAGTTAGACTCTTAGATATTGCTAACATATGGGTATGTAGTATTTTTGGTCAGAAAAAGATGTAAATATCATACCTATGATGTCTTGCAGAGCGCTGTCTGATACAAACAACTTTATTTGCACGTGTTTTCTTGGTCAGTTGATACCACCTCGTCCGAGTGATTAGATTTGCCATTATAGTTGCAGTTCTAAAACGTTGACAAGTTTGGAGAATAAAACTAAAACTAACTTTGAATTTTCCTTGAGAAACATTTGCTGTGCTTTCTGCCTTCTTAAAGAGATGCTGTATACATCATTGTCTTATCCTTAATTTCAATTCAGCAAGAGAAGGAAGAGCAACATCAGCTGGCAGTCACTGCCTTCTTAAAAAATTCAAGAAAGGAGCATCAGCGTATTCTTGCACGTCGTCAGACTATAGAGGAAAGAAAAGAGCGCCTTGAAAGTCTAAACATTCAGCGTGAAAAAGAAGAACTGGAACAACGTGAAGCAGAACTACAAAAAGTCCGAAAAGCTGAAGAAGAGAGACTGCGCCAGGAGGCGAAGGAAAGAGAGAAGGAGCGTATCCTGCAAGAGCATGAGCAGATCAAAAAGAAGACTGTTCGTGAGCGCCTGGAGCAGATCAAGAAGACTGAACTGGGAGCCAAAGCTTTTAAAGATATTGATATTGAGGTAGGTAACTTCTTCCTGAAGTTTTGAGAGTCTTCCTAATACTTGTGGTGCTACATTACTGGGCTGCCTGAATTTCATGTTTTTCACTCGTTTTATACAGTAACTGGCCATATAAGCAATCTCTCTTAAAAGTAAGACAGGTTAACACTTACACTGTTAAACAAATTAAATATTTAAGTAAACCTTAATTCTGAGTTTGTACAGGACATTTTTTACCTGGAGAAATTAAGTCCATCTCCTTTTTGGTGCGTGTGGTTTTTTTTTTTGTTTTGTTTCTTTGTGGGTTTATTCCCCTCCTTGTCACTTAAACGGTATCTGAAATATAAAGTAGACCTGCAGATCCAATTTCGTAGCACCTGGCCTGTGTCTCAATTAAAAATCAAGATACAAATACTTTAGAGTTTTTAAAAAATAAAATACAAGTTACAAGAAAGGAAGAGAAACTGAGAATGTTTCTGAAGTAAATTCATTTAAAAGTTAAGGGGAGAATTGTAGAGAAGCTTAAATGAATAAATAATCCGCGTTTGTAACAAAAAAAATATTTGCTTTATTTTGTATTGATAACTTTACTTGGTTGTAGGATCTGGAAGAACTGGATCCTGACTTCATTATGGCTAAACAAGTTGAACAGCTGGAAAAAGAAAAGAAAGAACTTCAGGAACGTCTGAAGAATCAGGAGAAAAAGGTACAAAGTAGAAAGGGTACAAAGCCATGTCTATACAATGCTTTAGTTAGTGATTGTGAACTCCTGTATTGATACATATATAGATAGATATAGATAAAAAATACTGGTGTTAAAAATGTTATTGAGACTAAAAAAAAAAGTAAATATGTTATAAACCAATGGAGTTGATTTGAAAAATTAGTATTTGATTTGAAAGAGGAGTCTTTAAATGATGTTCTGTTTAGATAGATACAAAATATTTTTTTAAAAGTGGTAAAAAAAATCCCCTAGTCTTTAGCTTTACATATTAAATGATGGGCTCCAAACTTAATGTTCTTAGCAATGAGAATGTGGGCCTTCTGCATCTCGAGCACTGTCAGCAGCTCTGGTCTTTTTTATCTCTGAAAGGATGCAGTTGAACTGGAAATTTAAGAGGAAGAACAGGAATTATCGTGATGTGGTTTGGCTTCTGTGTGAGAAATGTGAAATAGTACCCTTACGTCTGAACAATTTCTAGAGAGGATGTGGTAGCAGTTCATAAGGGTGTACCTGTCGTAACAGCCGACCATGGGGAGCAGTTGTTCTTGCGCTGCAAGGGATAGTGAACTAGAAAGCACGAAATGAAGCTAGTAGGAGCCAGATTCAGAATTATTTGTAGGTAGAAGGCAGGTCTTTGTGTTGGGAGCCATAGGCACAGAGGAGTTCTTTCCAAAATATGTTATTGTATGTGAAAAGCCTCTTTGAGTTCAAAAGGACAAGAGGAGAAATCCACCAATGCCTACTAAATTAAAAAAAACCCCAAAACGTTCAACACAGTCACATGGAAAAGATGAGGGGTAATGGACACAAGGTGCTTCTGGAGAGATTCTGATTGAACTCCAGAAGAAATTTTTTTACCATGAGATCAATCAGACATTGGAACGATCTCCCAGGGGAAGTGATAAATTCCCCTACACTGGTCAGTTTTAAGAGTCAGCTTGACAGGGTGCTGACTTACCTCATTTAAATGATACTTTTACCTTGAGAGGTTGGACTTGATGATCCTTGTGGTCCCTTCCAACCTGATATTCTGTAATTCTATGGAAATGCTGGGAACTGAAAACTGATGATGCTGAGAGAGTGTGTATGTAAATATGTCTTCCCCTATTCTTGCATCCTTTCCTAGGAGTGCACTTAGTTGCCAGTGGTAGAGGCAGGTTCTTGGTTAGGTGGACCTTTGATGAGGTCCAGCGTGGTGGTTCTTATATACAATAATTTATCAGATTTATTGGCGAAGTCTCCAGATATCAAAGTTTTCTTTGGGGGATGCTGCAGATTGAGTCTTCCAGATTTGGGCTTTGCATTATGACATGCTAAAGGTACGTTATCTTTATTTAGATTGACTATTTTGAAAGAGCGAAGCGCTTAGAAGAAATTCCTTTAATAAAGACTGCATATGAGGAGCAAAGAGTGCATGATATGGAGCTGTGGGAGCAACAGGAAGAAGAAAGGGTAAGCATTTTTTGTTCAGATGCTAAAATCCATTGGTGTTGAATGAAAAACAGTGGGTTTTGCACTGTCTTTTTTTTCTCCAGCTTTATCCAAGGAAAGAAGGGAAAAAGTTGATACGAAGAATGAAGTATTAGCTTTGCAATTTCATTGAGCACAGCAATATCTTCTGTCTTGGATCTGAAAGAAGAAAAGATAATTTCTAGTGGCTGAGGTAGATTGAATGCAAATATATAGTCAGATTTTAATCTGTAATACTTTGTACATTATCTATTTTCAGATCACCACTTTGCAGTTGGAGCGTGAGAAAGCCCTTGAGCATAAGAACAGACTCTCAAGGATGTTGGAGGATAGAGATTTGTTTGAAGCCAGGCTCAAAGCATCACGACGAACAGTTTATGAGGTACATGAGATACGGTATTGTAATAAAATACTCCCCTAAAGTGAGGAGCTAAACTTGTGACCCAGTGATTCTTCATGACAACTAGAAACAATTTAGTATCTGCAGTGGCTCAGAATTACGGAATCATAACTTCTGGAATAGCTTATTTGGCAAATAGAAGATAAGTAAATTATTTCAGTGCAGCTGTTAGTAAGAGATCATTGGGTAGCTGCCAGCTGTACCTGTAGAAATACTTGGACTTACTGTGGTGATGGAATAATGCTGACAATAGTATTAAAGCCAAGAAATAGAAATACTTACCTACTGGTTTGGGGTTTTTTGTAATCCTTCAAAGTAATTTCCAGATTCAAACAGATGGCCCAATTATTTGGAACTTCAAGTTACATTTTATGATTGCAAAATTTAATAACAAATTAGGCCATGAGGGCAGGGAAGGAACTGTGCCTTTGTTTCTTGCTCTACATTTCAAAACTTCTATTTGCTGAGGCTGTTTTGTAGCTGTGATTATTTGGCTCTGTTGCAGTAAGAACTGGTCAGGTTTTTGGTTTTGTTTTGTAAAAAAGAGGTATCATGTTAAAGCAAGCTAAGTAACTGCGTAAGATTTTCTGCAGTGGTAGAAGTAACTTTAGGTAATGTATTTTAGGTATAGGTAAATTACTATTCAGGTGATTAATTTCCTGAAAAAGCAGATGAAGGACTAAAATTTCATGCTGATTGTCTTTTCATCTAAGTAGGAGAATATTCTCTTAGGTATAATTTATAGCAGAAAAAGGATAAAATGGCAAACAGTTTTTCAGTGGAGCAGAGTTAATAAGTTGTGCAGCTTGATTTAGCAACTTGTGTAACTGGCTCTTAAACATCACAGTTCTGGTGGTTTCACGTGTGTTCTGTGTTCTTCAGGATAAACTCAAGCAGTTCCAGGAACGGTTAGCAGAAGAGAGGCGTAATCGTTTGGAGGAACGCAAGAAACAACGCAAAGAAGAGAGGCGCATTACTTACTACAGAGAAAAGGAGGAAGAAGAACAAAGATTACGAGAAGAACAGCTGCTTAAAGGTATATTTGAGAATGTGATTATTTTATCCTTTGCGTTCTTGACCCATTCCAGGTGTGTATGCAGCTGACTTCTGGTCTTCCTGTTTCACGACATTGGAGAAAGTCTCTCTGTTTTCAGTCAGTGGTGAGGACTGCGTTCATTGCTATTAGATACTGTACATTTTACCTGATGCACCTTCTGAATGCTTACCCATGCAGCATAGAGATGAAGGTAAAGCTTTGTAGGAGGAAAGGAAAATAAGTGCTTCTTGTCCTCTCCTTCTCCCAGACATGGATAGAGGGGGAGATAAAGTAAGAAGGGCTAGTGACTAAACTCAAAGACTTAATTTTTTGTTTAGAGTTCTGTCCACTTGTTTGTTTATACCTTAAAGAGAATAGAGAGGGAACATTGGTGTCAGATCGAGAATTCCAGAATTGTAGGCAACTCAGACACCTTTCTTTATGAATTGCTTTGTCTGGTAGCCTGGTTCAAGGCTGAAGAGGAGAAGAGGTGATAGGTACCCTGGAAGGTAAATTTCTGTCCTACTTGTCACTTGGCAAATGAAGATTTTATTTATCAGAGCTCATAGTTGTGCAGTATTCAAAAATCAAACTGACAGAAACCAAGCAGTCTTGAATATCAAATTTCTGACACTGGTAGCTGACTTTTTTTGACCTTTTCTAAGGAAGGGATCCTGTACCATACTTGTAATTACTGATGTTTTAGCTGGCACAGTTGTGGTCTTGACCTTGAATAAATGTTTGGGTATTGAAAAATTTTCTTTGCTTCCTCGCTGGCAGCTGTTCAGGATGTCAGGTTAATGGATGTATCAAGGCTTCTTTTCCTATTGCTTCAAATTTAGGATGCTTCCAGAAAATGGATTCTATAGTTAAATGCATCCTGTGAAATGCTTACTTTTTAAGGAGCCAAAGGGGAGAGATTGTATTTTCTAACGCTTCTGTGGATACAGCAAAGTAACAGAATTTATTTTAGAAATGTTTGCTTTTCTAACTGCAGAGCGTGAGGAAAAGGAACGCATTGAGCGTGAGAAACGTGAGCAGGAACAGCGTGAATACCAGGAACGTGTCAAAAAACTGGAAGAACTGGAGAAGAAAAAACGTCAAAGAGAAATGGAGATAGA
>NW_010164447.1:0-14906 GCF_000695765.1 Mesitornis unicolor | reverse complement strand
GAGCGTCGTCGAGAAGAAGAAAGGAGAGGTCTGGATGACCCATTTTCAAGAAAGGTAGGTAAATACTTGCAGGTTTGTTTTCTTTTTGACTGCTCCTTCTGTAGATTATTTGGAAGAAGATGGTAGTATTGTAAAATTCAATTCAATAGTATTCAAAATTGTAGGCTAAAAATTTTATTCTATGTTATAGCATAAGTAGCTAACTTAACATTTAAGCGATTGTCGCTTAGTTTCATCTCTCTATCAGGATCTGGAATCTGTAGTTAAGCAATAACGTAAAACAAAAAAAACCTACTAAGATCTCCAAGCTGCTCGAAAACTAAATGAGTAAAATAAATATTAAATAACATTTTTTTAATGCAAAAGAGGAAAACTCTATTGGAAGGAAGTATAGCGACTCATGCCAAAGTCAAGAATTAGAGTAGGTACTGACAGAAAATCCCAGACTGAACATAAAAGCATAGTTTTACATTTTATAAGAAATATGCCATAACATAAAACATAAAAACAAGAGCGTGTAACATTCCATTTACAAATGTAAGTATTGTGCAAAATTATTATCCCAGTCCAACAGGAAACAAAGTGAAAGTTGTTTGCAAATAAATGTTTAATGATTTTAAGAAATGTAAATGAGTACCACAAACCACCTACACTCACACTTATTCAGAGTATATCACTAAGAGAACAAGTTTTAAATGTCAGCCACCATAGCCATTTTCTTTGTTTAGTGCATGCTTCATTGAGTAACAGTGTGAAGATAAGTGATCAGAGCTTGTATAAATTGTTTTGGTTATGTCCCTGATAGACTGTTTTCACTGGTATTTTTCACATGAGAGGTACTCCTGGCCATGGGCCCTTGATTACATGGAAAAGCTGATTCAGGTTCTGAGGTGTTCTTTACCACTTGAAAAATGCCATTTGCAGGTTTGGGATTCTTTGCTCGCCCTTGTTTATTGGAGACATTTCAAAAGCATTAAGTAGACACTCATGTAGTTGTGGATATTCAAGACCTTGCATGGCCTGTGTACTTCCCCAGATTGAAGCGTAAACTTTGACAAATAAAAACACTTTTCAAAGAGCAGTTTAAAACCAGAATACTCTTCTGTAAAGAGGTTGTGTGATTATGTAAAATCAGGTGTTTTATATTGTTTGCCCGGTTTGCTTCTTGTGGTGGAATTAAGGAGTAAACAGCTGTGTTAGAAATATTTTAGATGATTTGTCTTTGTGCAGCAATGGGGAGAGGCATTTTACATTTGTTAAAAAAAATACTGATCACTGTTCTGCCTTGCATCTAAGCAACCTATGAGAATCACAAATACCTTGTCTATTCTGTGTGTTGAGGTACCCAGAACAAAATGGTCTTTGCTACAGAGAGCTTTCAGTTTATTCACCTACATTTTCTGATCTGATTAGAAAGCAGGAAACCAAATAATTCTTTAAATTCATTCATACCGTCATTAAACAGCTGGAAAGTGAAACTGTTTCAGCCTCTTTATTATGTTAACAGGTGGTAGCTATGGCTCACTGTAGCTGTTGTCCATACACTTGGTCATAAACTTTTTAGTGTAACTGCATTTATGTTACCCTACTACTAAAGTGTGTGCCATGAAGGGAACCATACTGGTTTTTAAACTTTGCCAGAAACAATAGTCTGTCAGTTAAGACTGTACTTAAGTTATTCAAAGTCCTGATAGTTCAGTATTCTCTACGGTGTAACAAGTGAGCTTTTGATGACATCGTATTCTCTGAAAGGAGTAAATTATTTGTTGAAAATCTTCATTCTGGAGTATTCAGAGAGAATGTTCCTAATTTCTTTTGACATACAGGAATCTCGCTGGGGCGACAGGGAGTCTGAAAGCTCTTGGAGAAGAGGTGGTGAGGCAGAATCTGAGTGGCGACGAGCACCATTGGAAAGGTAATCTTTGTGTTACTGCACACCAGTTGTATTCAGCTCCAAATGTGTAGGCTCTCTTTTTGCTGCTGCTGCTAAAGCTGCGCTGAGTAATATGTCATGCCTTTACATCTCTGAAAGTTACCTTCTATTGAAATATTTGTAAGGATCTCAAAATGAGAGAGAGGTTTTGTCTTGGAACTGCATTGAGATAACATTCCTGTTTTATTTAGCTTAGATATGTGAAGGTTGGCAGACACCTTCTGCACCTGATAAACAGCTTAAAATTTCCTGTCCCACTCCAGCACTGGTCTTAGTTGTACACGTACAGAATGGGGAAGGATGCAGTAAAGTGGGAGTTAGGATTTGTGAGAGGGGGAAAAAAAGGGCAAAAGGTGAAATGTGAACACTGAAGTTGTTAAATGAGAAGAAAGTAAAAACAACAGAGGAATAATTCCATATACAAGTAATTGTTTAAAAATTAGAGTAGTAATAGTTTAAGAGTAATAGTTAAAAATATTAAAACCCTGAAACAGTACCTAAGTATGAATTAAATACTTGTTCATTGGATGGATTAACCAATTTTTACATGAAAAAACTCAGATTTTTCAAAGGAGATTATCCAATTTAAGTCTAAATGGAAGTTAACAATCTCCATGTCTTGTTTTTATCTCACAGCTCAATGGTAATTGCATTCTCCCTTAGCCTTCCAAAACTAGGAAATATCCTGCTTACAATTTCTTGAAATTCTTGAAATGCAGAGTTGTCACAAACTGTTGCTTCTTTGTTCTCACCTCTTGGAGTCATGCATCTGTTGTTTTGTAGCAAGTCGTTGCTGTTCTTGTGTTTACATTTTTAGTAGCATAGTGGATTTCTAAACCTGTAGGGGTTTTTTTTGCTTGGGGTTTGTTTGGGGCTTTTTTAATCCATGAGATTCAGCTTTAGTGCAGTTTCTCTTCTCTTGCCAAGAAGCAGGTACCAGTACCTCTGTGATGTACTATTGCTTGTTTCTTTGTATTGCTGAGGAACTAGCTTGGGAAGGTTAATTTCCTGAAACAAAATGAATCTGGTGACAAAGCCAAGGTTTATGGTCTAAATACATACATAAAATCCTGTAGGGATAAAACTAAATGGTGTGTCCAGAAAAGTGACCAGAGTGGAAGGCTGTAATGGCTGTACAGTAGTGTCTGATCTTCTCAGTGTTACAGATCCAAACGTAATTCAGAGATGAACTGGTGACTCAGTAGCCCAGGGGAAAATTCTCACCAGTCCTTTACTTCCCATGTACATCCTAGTGAGGAGAGTCCGTGCAAGCGCTGACAGCCTGCCAGGGCCTGGTCAGTGAGCAGCAGTGGATTGAGTCATGAGTTTACTATGTTGTCCTGCCATATCTAGTTGCTAATGCTTGTCAGTGAGAGTATTGCCAGTCTGTTGGGCTGGAACTGTGCCAAAGCACACGAAAACAGGGACTGGACAGAAGGCTTGTGGGGTTTTTTAAATACTGGTTCTTTGAGACTTAGCTTGAGTTTGTCAAGTTAGGCTTGGTGTAGAAGCCAAACCTCTTCTGTGGTGTGCTGCAGCAGGTAACCAACAGGGGACTGTAGTTATCCTCTTCAAACGGTCATTTTGAAGGAGACAGTAAAGTGTTCAGTCTTCACTGAGGCTGTAGGGATGGTGACCTACCACTTTCCCATAAGCAAAGAGGCAATTGGAACGCGTGCATTCCAAAATGCAAAGTCTTAAATGTGTTTGTAACCACACATCAAGTAGATAAATTCAGCAATGGCCTTGAGGGGTTTGATACTGTTGATGTATTATGTCCTGAATGTCCTTTTTCCTGAATGTCAGCATCTACTTTTTGCTTGTTCCCTGTGGTTTTACAGAGATTGGCGTCGAGGAGAACCAAGAGATGATGAAAGACCTTTCCGACGAGGAGATGATCTGCCCCGGAGAGCAGATGATC
Source organism: Mesitornis unicolor (assembly GCF_000695765.1). Taxonomy (NCBI): domain Eukaryota; kingdom Metazoa; phylum Chordata; class Aves; order Mesitornithiformes; family Mesitornithidae; genus Mesitornis; species Mesitornis unicolor. The sequence goes on along the minus strand of NW_010164447.1, from coordinate 11,052 downwards.
TACCCCGACGAGGGGATGATCTGCCCCGACGTGGTGCTGGAGAAGAAAAGGAACGTCCTCCTACAGAATCAACGGAGGACAGGCCGCCCAGGCGTGAAGGGGACGAGGACAGGCCGCCCAGGCGTGAAGGAGATGAGGACAGGCCACCCAGGCGTGGTTTGGATGAGGACAGGCCGCCCAGGCGTGGTTTGGATGATGACAGAGGGAGCTGGCGGGCTGCAGATGACGACAGGGGTCCCAGGCGTGGAATGGATGATGACCGGCCACCTAGACGTGCTTTGGATGATGACAGACCACCTAGACGTGCTCTGGATGACGACAGGCCACCCAGGCGCGGCTTGGACGATGAGAGAAGCAGTTGGCGTGCAGCAGATGATGACAGAGGACCCCGGCGTGGGCTGGATGACGACAGGCCACCCAGACGGGCTTTGGATGATGACAGGCCACCCAGGCGCGGGCTGGATGATGACCGGGGCAGCTGGCGTGCCGCAGATGACGACAGAGGTCCCAGGCGGAGCACGGATGACGACAGAGGTCCCAGGCGGAGCACGGATGACGACAGAGGTCCCAGGCGGAGCACGGATGACGACAGAGGTCCCAGGCGCGGGATGGATGACGACAGGATGTCAAGGCGCGATGAAGACAGGGGACCATGGCGTAATGCAGATGATGACAGGCTCTCCAGGCGAGATGATGACAGGGGTCCGTGGCGTAGCAGCGAGGATTCAAGGCCAGGTCCTTGGAGACCATTTGGTAAACCAGGTAAAATAGAATAAAATAATAGTCTTCCCTCCAAAGCATGTGTGTTATCTATCCATAGAAAATGGATGTAATGTATGTGGTGCCAGAGATGGGAAATTCAGCTCTGAAAATGTCTGGATTAATTTGGCTAATGCGGGCACTCCTTTACGTAGTGTAATTACATCTTTTAATTTGGTTGAATTACAAAGAATACAATGCAGCAGTGTGTGTGGCTTGCCTGGAAGATACCTGAAGGTCACATAGTAATGCTGGTAATTTACCTATGTGCAAAACCAAAATACGCAAGTTGGATGCTCTGATGGGAGAGAAACATTCACACGAGGTTAGTGCACCTGGATCGCTTTCCCTGCCCCCTCTATATGTCTGAAATTAACTCCTCCTAAGGATTTTGATACATCATTCAAGTGGGTCTGGTTTCAATAAGCTTATGTTATGCATACAAAAATATTTGTTTCTACCATTCCTTTTTTGCTTTGCTTTTTGCCTTTCTTGAAAATCCTGCTTTGAGCAGGAGTTTGGCCTTGGTGCCCTTCTGAGATCCCTCACAATCTGAGTTATCCTGGTTTTTATTTAGTTTATTTCTAGTCTTAAGTCTTGTTGATAGTGACTAGAACAACTGTTCCTGATTCTTTTCAGAACTGTTGATGATATTTAGATGTTAGATATGATTTTGATTTTCTGGTTCTTTTTCTTCAGATTTATGTATTCACAAGCGCCGCATCAACTTTTATAGGCGCTAATTCTGTAATCCAAACCCACAGAAAAGTTACCAAAGATCTCAGTAGTCACACTGCAATAGCTTTCTCCTTTTTCCTATTGAAAAAAAAAAGCTGCATAATAAAGCAGTGCCATTCATAAATAACTGAATGATACTGCAGGATGCGCTGTGATAGTTGTCTTTCAAACTAGTGCTGCAAAAAGCAGTACTTTCACAAAAAATCGCTTGCCTAAAATCTCCTCGCTTGTAGATTTTCACAAAGGGATCTGCTGTCTGAGCTACCCCTTTTCCTTCTTTTCCTTCTTCCTGTGCTTGCTTTGCACAAGACCCTCGAGCAGTTTGTGGTTTTAGCTCTGCTGAACTGTTAGAGGCAGTCCTGAGAGATGAGATATACATTACTGTCTTTGTTTTATACGAATGTATATATTTCATACATACATTTTCTATATAGATATATATAATGTATGTTTTGTCTATGGCTTCTACTCAATGTGCACACTTTTTCCAAGCATCTTGAGTTGGATCCTTGTTCAAAACTTGAAGAACCAGTTTCTATGAGGGAAGCAAATGGTTCTTTGTCTGCTGAGACACCAGAGGTCACTCACAAATTCCTTTGTGTTTCTTTCTTACACAGGGGGATGGAGAGAGCGAGAAAAGGCCCGTGAGGACAGCTGGGGGCCTCCCCGCGACTCCAGACCTCCCGGAGACCGGGAATGGGACAGAGACAAAGATCGGGATGAAAACGAGAAAGACCGTGAATTTGACAGAGAGAGGGATTTTGATCGGGACGATCGCTTCAGGCGTCCCAGGTTGGATTGCTCTGGTTAAATACTTCTAGAATGTTTCTGGGGTTTTTTTTGCCTAGTGAAAGTGGTTACTTTGTATGAAATTTAAGCACTTCAAGGCAATAAATGATAGTGGAATTTTAGGGGTCTTTTTGGTTTGTTATTTTTAATATGATGATAACTGTTTACAGAAGGAGTCCCAGAATGCTTTAGTGCTTTTAATGTTTTTAACTTCTTGTTATCAAGAGAATTTCATGTTAGAAGAACAGAAAGGTTTTGGAAGTATGTCAGTATGTTAAATAGAGACCCCACTGGTCCTGAAAATATCTGTGTTGTGATTTATTATTGCTTCTTTGTGTAGCAAAGGTAAAATCCTAACATTTAGTCTTACTTTATGTTTTGAATGGCAAAAGGGATGATGCTGGTTGGAGAAGAGGGCCAGCTGAGGAAACTTCCAGCTGGAGAGATTCGGGTCGTCGCGAAGAGTGGGACAGAGGTGGTCGTGACATGAGAGATCGCCGTGCTGATGACAGAGAACCACCCATCAGGAGAGGACCACCACTCCGGTCTGACCGTGAAGAACGTACGTTGGCTTTAGTGTGCCTACACTCATTACAGGGCGTTCCTGTTACCCTGGCAGTGCTAGGATGTGGTAAAATGGGAATAAGTTATAATTTCAGCCACTTAAACTCCCTTTGCATGAACAGAGTAATAGAAGTTTTAGTGTGAGAATTGTTCCTTGAATCTTAACTTTCAATAGTTGTACTCTTTTCTGTCAGTAGCATTTCACACCTGCAGTAGAAGGGTAACATTTTAAGTGTGCAGCTTTCACAGTAGGTTTATGTTCAGGGTGAATAAAATTCTTGTACTTAAATTACCAAGACAGATGTCCCAGAAAGTAATTTCAGGCTCATTTCTTAAAACCATTAAAATGTGAGGGAAGTATTTCCAAACAAGGCCTTGTGAGCTTCACACTACTAATGGTGTTGGTTTTGATGAATAGCCTATTTTAGTTACATACATTGACCTGTTTTAATTCTGTACACTTATTAATCCTTTTGCTGTGTTCTAAAAATACAGTAACAACAAGCACACGTAGCCTGAGATGCCACATCTTCCAGTTCTGGGGTGTTCAGAACAGCACCTGTCTGCCTTGGGTGTGGGTGCTCCCTGAGCACAGAAGGGTGCTGTCAGGTGCTGGCTGGGGAGGGCAGAACCCTCAATGTGGGATTTAGTGGTTTGAATGTATGAAGAAGTTTTGGTATTTGACTCTGGTTTGGTATTTGACACAGCTTTGCTCACACGTAGCTGCAGTAAATTCTTAACGTCCTTTTGGTGCAAATGAACAGTTAACTCTTCATACAGTAGCAGATGCTGAATGCTGTTACCAGTGGAGTTGTGTAATCCGGTGCTGTTTATACCTAATTTGTTGTCTTTGGAGACAATGAACACTTAAACATTTTCCGTAAGTGTCTTTAACTTAGGATTTTTCTGTTTTCAGTGTTCAGTCCCTTCTAAGGAGATGCTTTTGTGGTTTTAATTCTGATAATAAGATAAAAACCATATTTTTACATCATAAACCCGTCTACATCAATAGAACATTCTCACTGCAGTTACTGTGTGTTAAAGATGACACTTGGGCTGCTCACAGCAATCCTGAATCTGAAAGGAGGCTTGAGCAGTTCCTGTCCCTTAATTCACTGTAAAGTCAAACTGTGCCTTTGGCTGTCATTGTCACATTACCTCTCGGCAAGGTTGAGAATCAGTAAATCAGACTGTCGGTGCCGGGCATGTTTGTTTAAACTCTTGCAGGCTGCTGGCTGAGCATGACAGAGGTGGGTTTTTGTCTTTCTGTATTTCAGCAAGCTCATGGCGGCGCGCGGATGACAGGAGAGAAGAACGTGGAGAAGAACGTGAACCAGCTCGGAGATCAGCGCCTGCTCCCGCTGCTGCTCCAGCTTCTGTTCCCCTACCAGCATCAAAAGAGCGAGAAAGAGATGGGGAGAAGGAGAAGGGCTCCTGGAAATCCGAAAAGGAGCGTGAGCCCCTTCGCCGCACTAAAAATGAGACAGATGAGGAAGGGTGGACCACCGTACGACGTTAAGTGGAATTCAGAGTTTAACCGGTGTTTTAGCTTTGATTTGGTGGAATCCACGGATTATATTTGTGCTTATAAACATTCTGAATTGGAATTCTTTAACAAATGTTTTGAGGTAACACGAAAGCATGAGCTTAAATTACTTACTCATATAGATTGATCATGCACAAAACTCACAGCAGAAGGCTGGAAATTGAATGCCGGTTTTTGAAATTTCAAATGATGCTTATTTCATGGGTCATTTGTTGCTAAAATAAAAAGAAGCAAGCCCAACAGCTGTCCTGAGTAATGCTTCTATCTCGCACCAAAACAGGCTGACCTTTTTATTTTTAGTCTTTCTACATTTGGAATGGGGTATGATCGTCACTGAACATGCACTTGAATTGAAAACACCTCTGCTCACCCAGTGGAATTACTGAAAAAGCAGAGCTAAGTCAATTTCCATAATTAGCCAAAAAAAATGAAAAATATCAAAGCCCTCTTTTACATAGGTACCTTTGAGGGCAGGCGGTTTCTGAGAGACATATTTTATCACTATCTAAATTTAGTATGTTGTTTAAATTTGAAATAAATAAATAAACATGAGCATTGGCTACACTGGGCTATTTTCTGTAGATTTACTTGAATCCATAACGCCTCTGAGGCCACCTTGCAGTCATTGTTGGGGTCATGTATACTGCTGCAGTGTACAGCCACCAGACTTCAAGCTTTTACAACTTCAGTGTTTTGGTAAGCATATGGCTATGTATTTTCTGTTGCCAATATCACAACCGCTTTTTCCATTACTGGATAATTCAATGCCTTTCAAGGATTTATAAATATTGTCATATTTAAAATGTGTGGTTTTGGAGAAATTGTTGATTTTTCCCCCAATTCTTTGTCTTCAGGGTCAATTCTTTCCCTTTCCAAAAAAAGTGATTTGTAGTAATGGCTGTGTTGACTTCAATTTTGGGGTGCGGTAACAACGATTAACTCTCTGGTCGTACCGAAGCCAACACAGAACTTGCTGCTGTGTGTTTCTTCAATGATAAATAAACAACTTAAGGAATTAGCTGCTACAGCGTCTTGGCTCTTCAGTAACTTCCTTTTCTGTGTGCAAACCTGTTTCTGTGCCAGCTGAAGGAGAACATGAGAACACCTGGGGTGGTTTCTCCCAGATAATCCTGGTTCAGTTGTAATGTGTGTGTGAACAGCAGCTGTATTACTCCTCTTTTCATGTCTTCTGAGCTTTCCAGGCCCTGTTCACCTCTCAGGAAAAACTTGCTCTCCTGGGCATCTTCTGAGGGCCAGATCTTTGTGCCTTTGGAGCCTGTTGTTTCATTGCTTGGTGAGTCACACAATTCCTTCAGAGCAGTGGTGGTTTCTACACAAAAGTGTTTCTTTGTTCCTTGTACAGTCCTATAAAGGATGGAACCTGAGCATGGCAGCTACCCAGCTTTTTGGATTTGGGCTGCTGGGTGCTCCTGCTGTTCAGCTACCTCCTGCTGTCCTTATGTTCTGTGTCATAGGATCACAGGATCATTCCTGTTAAAGGACACCCCTGGAGCTCGCCAGTCCAACTTCTTGCTGTGAAGTCAGACTGCATTACTCAGAACCACATTATTTCAGTGTGGTTTCAAAAACCTTCAAGGATGGAGACTGGTTCTGGGCAACCTCTTCCAATGCTTGGCTGCTCCCACAGTGAAAAAGCATAACCTTCTCTCTTTTTGGCTCCTTCCTGTTGTCTCTCATCCCCCTGCTCACGCACCACTGTGAAAATCCTGACTTTACCTTCCTGCTAACCGGCTGGCTGCTGTTGGTCTTCCCAAAGCTTCTCCAGGCTGAACAAGCCCTGTTTCCTCAGCCTTTTCTCCCAGGCGGGTGCTCCAGTCCCTGACCACTACTGAACTTGCTCCAGTTTGGCAACATCCTCCTTGTGTGTGGGACATGGACCCAGAACTGCATGCAGCAGTCAAGATGAGGTCTACTGAGATGCTCCCTTCCCTCATCTGCAGGCTTCAAACAGCCTGAGAGCTGCTGGTCTATGCTCAGCTTTAGGCCATGCCCCAGCCACCCCCAGTCAGTCAGTGCAAGGGCTTCCCCCTTGGCAGTGCAGCACTCTGCCCTTGGTGTTGAATTTCATGGGGCTCCTGCCCAGCCTGTCTGGGTCCCTCTGGGTGGCAGCCCTGCCCCAGTTGTATTGACTGGTCCTCCCAGTTTGGTGTCATCCACACACCTGCTGACAGGGCACTTCAGGTCCTGGAGAAAGACCAGGCCAGGTCTCAGGACAGCCCCTGTGACACTCCAATCCAGGTGTAGTACCACCCATTGACTGATGCTGACCCTGCACATCCGACCACATATGCCCACAAGGCTGTCCAAGTACAGGCTCATCCCAACCTGGGCACAAGAACATTGTGTGAGACAGTGCTGAAAGCCTTGCTGAAGTTGAAATGAAGATCATCCACTGCTTCTTGCCTTGTCCACAAAGTCAGATTGTTGTAGAAGGTGAGTCACGCATGAGTTACCCTCAGTTAAAGCCATGCTACCTGTGCCCAAACACCACCTCCTGCATGCACCCCAAAAACATGCTCTGGCTGTAGTTTCTCAGATGGTCCTTTCACCTGTGTTTGAAGACAGGTGCAACACTTGCCTTTCTTCAGTCATCACAGAGATGTAAAGACTGATTATACCTCCAGTTACATATTTTTAATTTTATCCAAACAAAGCCATTTTTACATGGGGATAAACATTAGTGATCATTGCACCAGCTAGAGCTCTGTTCCCAAATCCATATTCTTACTGTGATAACATTGCAAAACACATGGAAAACTCTCAGGACTGGGCAGCTTGAGAAAAGACCTGCAAGATGTGAGTGTTACAGACATGCCAGCGTGTTTATTTTACTGCTCCATCATTTCAGACAGAATACTGACTACAGCGATCAAAAACCACTACCGACCAAACCCAACAGCTCCATCTACTGCCGCAATTACACACGAGCACAAAGTTTGGTTACCTGAAAATGTTGAGGAAATCAAATGAATTCTCTGTCAAGCGTTGCCGTGCTTGACTCATTCACGTTCAGTTCAACACCTCAAATTTTCAGTGAACCTCAGAAGAATACAAACTGTCGCATGTTGTATTTAAAGACAGAACTTGAGGCTGCTGCCAGTTAAACGGGTGCAAATGTTGCTCGACTAAAACAAGAGAACAGGTCAGGTTCCTGCAGTAGGAAACTCCAGGAGCAGCCCAGAGCCTGACCCCCAGTTGGCGGCAGGGCTGAGGACCATCAGGGTGCACAGCAGGAGCAGGGTACAGGCATTTTAACTGTGGTTTCTCTAGTGCCTTTGTTCTAAATTACAAAATTAAAAGAAAACACAACAGTATGTTACAAGAACAATGACGTCGGGGCAATGAATGCAGTGCTGCCACTCCAGCCTGACACATCATGGCCTTGGTTAGATGCTCCAGTGATGGGCAGGATCAGGAGCACAGCAGGGAGCTCTGGTGCAGGTGAACAGGTAGGAGGCAACCTCGGACAGGAAAAGGACTGCAACTTTTGTCTTGCTGTGAATTAGATATATCTTGGTTGGTTTAATATCCATGGGCTGCAGCCATTGACAGAAATTGCTACATGTAAGCAAGTTTTCCTTCTGTAACTAAAGACTGTGTAAATCTACGAAGTGGAGGTGCCAGGGCAGTGAGACGCAAGACTCAAACATACCCATTACTCAGATACCAGGACCCTCCTGTGCGGTTTACTGCAGAACTGCACGAGGCAGGTGCAGGAGTGGCCTAACAAGAACACCCAAATCCTTCCTCTTTTGCCATGGCAGGAGCAGCTAGAACTGAAATGCCCCACACTTTGTCTGGGCCTGCTCTTAAAAAGGATTATTCATGCATTTGATTATGGTAGGGCAAAGATTCTGCAAACTACTTCACTGCTTTTTGCTAATCAAAATGTCCCTTGCTGCAGTTAAAGCTATGTAAGAGGACAATTTATTTGCTTTGCTATGTCTTTTCCCACATCTGAAGACTTAGCACATCACTCTTCTGCTTTGCCCTGACTGTAATTATCTTCTTCCCCATGTAACTGCTAGCAGAGTGTCACCTCCAGTACATCTTAACCTATACATCTGGTGGGTCAAACTTTGGAAGGAACTCCATCACTTACACATTTAGGAATATTGCTCTATAATAAAGTGATTCTCTGAAGAGAAAATACTTGATTTAAACAAGTGGCCATAATATTTTGACTTGCAGATGCCCGTAGAAAAACAAAAAGAGTGTCACTTGAATTGCTTTTCTTAGACCTCCTTCTGTGGAGCACAGAACAGCTTCCAACCCAGGCTGCTCTCAGATGAGGCTATTCGCTGTTCCCTAGGATTTAGGTTACCAATGTAAATCGCTTCCAGTGATTTAAGGAATCAAAGTAATGCTATAAATACTATCCGAAGTGTCCAAGAACAAGCAAATTTCTGCTTATCCAGTGCCACAAGGAGTGTGCTGCTGCACAGTAAATCACTGCAGCTTACTCAAAAAAACCCCCAAAGTGTCCTTAAAGGCTCAGTCTTTCTAAAACACTGACTTGCAAAAGTTTAAAGGGAAGCTGTTCTAAATGATCGCCTACAGGAACTGAAGAGCCTTGCTCTCAGGCTGCCTTTTGCTGGTTCTAAATCACATCATCTCCTCTCTGGAATAGTTTGGGGTTTTATTTTCCCCCTCCCAAGTGGTCTTTTGAAGCTGTTACTATACTGCCTTACCTGCTAAGACTTGGATCAGATGCTGTGCAGTGGCTACAACAGGCAGCTTTCAGCCCCTCCACAAGGCTGCAAGTCTGTGTGTGGGATGAGAGAGGAACCAGGAGCGAAAGGCAGCAGCAGGGGCCATCAAGATTAGCATTTTTCCTCTTACAAGGGAAGAGGGAAGAAGCAGGCACTACAAAAGGCCAGAGCCACCCAAGGCAGGGGCTCTGCTGGTGTCCTGATGGGTTTCCAGACGCTGCAATATGGCTGTAGCTACACAGCAGCTCAATGTACAGACCAGAGAGCAGGGGTGGGCACATCGTGACCACTGCGAGGAGCAGCTCAGATCCAGCCCTGCCAAAATTACCACTCAGAAGAAAGATTTTCCTCAGACCTTTCTTGCTTTTGTGTCCATAACAGTCAACTGCATTAAAATGTATGTATCGATCTCCAAACTTCCCACAAGGAGGTAACAGAAGTACAGAAGAAAACTCTTCCCACAGCATCACACTTGAGCCTGATTCTAATGTGTGGTGGGTACAGATTAAACTGATGTGAACCAAGCACCACAATCCCAAATGGCTTAGCAGAGCCCGCGGTGCGTGCACCACAGGGCAGGAGATGTACCAGTAACCGGTATTTAGCACGAGAGGGGCTGCCACAAGGTGAACTGCAGCCACCATGAAGCGTTCCTTCATGCAAGCCCCATTGCATGTGGTGGTAAGACCTGATATCATCTTTGGAGCCATCTGATCAAGATTTAAGAGCACATTCCCACACAAAATCAGTTTCTCCCTTGTAATTGCTGCAGCTGTGAGTCAACAGCAATGACAACTAGCAAACCCAAGGCTCTCCTTCTCAACCCACCTTGCCCATGTTTTGGCTCCATTCTCCACTGTCCTGCTGTCCCCATCTCCTGTCCACATCTCCCTTATCAAAACAAACCCTCACAAACCTCTGGCACTCCTCACTTTCCCAGCTCCTTTTTTCTGCCAGGACCCATCTCATTTCCCATCCTCTTGGTGATGCCCCAGCAGCTCCTACACAAGCTTGTCTTCACCTCCTGCTTTCAGCAGGGCCACCCCTGTGGACCAAGCACCCCTCAGTAAACACCTACAGAGTAACCCTCTCTGCAGCGAGAACTTGGGCACCTTTCAGCTCTGGAGGGCTCCTAAGCAAAGCACAAACGTGTCCTGACTCTGAGTGACAATAAAAAGAGATTTCTGATCTACTGAGGATTAGAAACAACACCACAGCCTTGCCTGACACTCAGTATTAAGGACCTGCCATCACCAAGGGGCCAGGTCTTCAGCAGCAACCTAACATTCTGTACAGTCTACATAGTCTTAAGGGTATTTGTTAACCACAAGGGCAGACCCCTCCCACCTTGCAATGAGTTAAAGCCACATTTTCTCAACTCAAAAATACGTCACCTCCCCTTCCACCGCTCCGCTACAGCCACGGCTTTCTGCTTTGTTCGGGTCTCTTCTCTCTGAAGGCTTCCCATCACCTCCCCACTCTGCAACACAAACACAGGCAGCCAAACTCATTCCCTGCTCTGCCTTTCCTGTGCAGACAGGGCTCGGTTTGTGCCTCAGCCCACAGTCACTCCGTTTCCAAACGTGCACTTTGATGCCTTCTCCTCTCAGACTTTCACGAAAGCTGCATATCGGACACAGGGACCGACGAGACCAGCCCTGTACATGCTCACGAGTTGTTACCCGTGGGGCACCGCTCTCCCTTCATGCTGGGTAGGATGCTGCGATTTGGGGAAGCGGGCGTAAATTACCAAGCAAGCAACCAAGCGCAGTTTTGATCACCATTTGCCTCCCAGTTTTAAGAACGCTGAAGAAAATTGCTCGGATGTTAAGACCTGAAATGCGGCTGTTGCTCCCTAATTAAAGGCGCTGCTATTAAAAGACGAGAGCTCTCCCGCCCGCCCCCACCGGTGCAGCACCCGCC